>NC_054377.1:89297503-89387503 GCF_017654675.1 Xenopus laevis
CATCAAGTTTAACCTTTCAAATATTTTAAACTGCCTAACTGCTAGCTGATCCAGAGGAAGGCAAAAACCCCATCTGAAGCCTCTCTAATTTGCCTCAGAGGGGGAAAAAAAATCCTTCCTGACTCCAAAATGGCAATCGGACTAGTCCCTGGATCAACTTGTACTATGAGCTATCTCCCATAACCCTGTATTCCCTCACTTGCTAAAAAGCAATTCAACCCCTTCTTAAAGCTATCTAATGTATCAGCCTGTACAACTGATTCAGGGAGAGAATTCCACATCTTCACAGCTCTCACTGTAAAAAACCCCTTCCCAATATTTAGGCGGAACCTCTTTTCTTCTAATCGGAATGGGTGACCTTGTGTCAGATGGAAAGACCTACTGGTAAATAAAGCATTAGAGAGATTATTATATGATCCCCTTATATATTTATACATAGTCATCATATCACCCACTAAGCGCCTCTTCTCCAGCGTGAACATCCCAATTTGGCCAGTCTTTGCTCATAGCTAAGATTTTCAATACCTTTTACCAGCTTAGTTGCCATTCTCTGTACCCTGTCTAAACCCTGTTTAAGAACTGGAGACCAAAACTGTACAGCATATTAGGGGTTATTTATCAAAATCAGAATTTTTCGGTTTATTTTTTTTAAAAAATTCAGACCAAACTGGAATCCACAATTTGATCTTATTTATTATTAGAGCTCTCTCTCTGATAGGTAGGGACCTCTCCCACTGACTAATATACAACCTCGGCAGGTCTGATCAGATTGTTGGATTCAGACTTGCAGCCTAGGGGTATAATAGATTTTGAAAAACTCAAGCTTCTTTTTTTTTTACTGAAAATTCATTCGGACTTTAAAAAATAACCCCCTCCTTGTTTATGACCGACAATGCCTTTGATGTAGGCAGTCTGAGAAAAAAGGATGGGCCAAGCATCTTGATAGACACCCCCATCCCTTCAGTCTTGGAAGTGGGAGACACACGTCTGAACTACATAAAGAATTTGGTCAGATTGACTTCCCTCTTTCACAAAATCTTTTCATGAAACTTCAATTGACAGCATACAAGTTTGTGGGATCCACTATGCTGTACGTGTCTTGTTTTTATCCACCATGCAGCGTTCCCTTCTGACAGTCTTGTTAAATCAATGGGCAAATATTTCAAGTTGTTTACAGGTCAGATTATAATCTCAGTTGCATTATTAAAAGAAATCTGCAACTATATCCAACATAATGGATGCAGCCTGTTGATGCAAGGAAGTCAAAGTACAGCTCCCAAGTAGTTCTGTCTCTAATCTGTGGCATTGAGGATGTCAATGTACCCACTACTTTAGGTGGACAGGGTTTGAGAGATTCTAGTAGCCATGTCGTGATGATTTGTTCTAGAAAATGAAGGGTCCTATATTATAGATGTGCAGGAAAAAGTCAGCAAGCCTTAAACCACACCCATATTTAACCTGCAAAATGTTGCTTTTGCATCATTTACCCAGCCCATACTCATGCTATATATGCTGCTTCTGTGTGCACTTCTGGTTCCAAGACTGGGAAGAACCTTCGGCAGCAGATAAGGTGAGTGTACTTCCTCTGTCTGACCTCATCATTATTTATTTATAGAGCGCCGACAAGATACGCAGTGCTTTACCTTAGTTATAACAAACAGGGAATAAAACCTGCACGAATCCGCAATGTTTGTCTACTTGCCTGAACTGTGGGTCCCATGGGATTTGGGTCAACCCACACATCACCATCCTATATTTAGTGCTTATGTGTTTCTTACATGTAAAAGCACTGCATTTCTTTCCTTCTATTTTGTACACATTGGCTTCTGTATCAGACTTCCTGCCTTCAGCTTAAACCTCATTGCCCTGGGCAAGAGCATGCTCAGTTTGCTCCTCTTCCCTTCCCCTCCCCCTCTGCTGTAATCTGAGCCCAGAGCAGGGAGAGACTCAGGCAGGAAGTGATGTCACACCATGTTAATACTGCAGCTCCTATCCTAAACAAACAGAGTTTCTAGAGCTTTTTACTCAGGTATGGTAAAACATTCTACAGAATAAATATAGCATTCTAGCTTGCACTATTGCAGCTAATCTATTGACAATAAAATGCCTCTGTAGCTTTCCTTCTCCTTTAAAATGCCATGCCATTAGATGGGAGCTAAAGTTTTATGTATAAATCCACGAATAATATATTTGTATTTTTTACCTTACAAATGCAGTAAGTCACTGAGACAAAAAGAAAATCATGATTTGACATATTTTACATTTGTATTTTTTCAGGGACAGTTATTCATTGCTTGCATAGCACACATTTCCCCAAAAATATTGTAACATGCAACATATAAAAATATTTGTAGAATTTTACTAGGTAAGCACTCAATTATGGCAAATAAATATTTTGTTGACAGATCAAGGAATTCAACCATAAAGAAACATTGGGGAAGGTCTGTAATCATGGCAACATTTGTATAACATTAACAAAATATGATAGATTAGAATGAAAGGTGACTATTCTGAGAACATACCAGTATGGGGAAGCTTATGAGAAGCAGAGACAAAGAAAAAAACCCTCAAATAAGTTCAGATACAACAGATGATTGTGTATTACAACTAATAAAAAAGCCACCCACACTATGTATAAGTGTACCTAACACTTTGAAGGGTAAGCAAATAAAATGCCAGAAAAAAAAGAATAGAATTAGTCGAGAGACTAAATTGTTTTGTTTTAAGTACTTGAAACTAAGAGCATTGTTCCTGTGGAATTTATATTTAATTTCATACTCATATTTGCATTCTTTTCTTGTTGACGCATTGTTCTAGTTTAACATGGTAGCACAACCTGCCACAGGGTCAGAGAAGGTAACGCAGTGACAGGTATAATCATTCATATTCACATGTTCAATATATTCTTTGCTAAATATTCGAGAAACGATGGGACATGGCCATCCAATCAAGCTGCTCAATTAGATGTGCCTTTTAACTTTATTTTTTTTTTTTTTAATTAAAGAAATTTGATGCTATCATTCACTCTGTATCAGTAGATGTACAGTTGCTTTGAATAAAGCATGAACTTTGGACCACTTATCCCCACACATGCAATGCAGCCGCAAGCTTCTGATATTTTACAAAGAAAACAGATGTCACTGGCACTGTTCCGTAATAGGAAACAAGCACTGCTAACTGTATTTCTAAAGATCTCTTTCTATTAATCTGATGAAATTATCAAGAGAACTTGAAATGAGTTTGAAAGGATGAACAAAAATAGCCAAAACTAATTTGGACATGGCATATCACAGAATACAGAAGGAAAATAAAAGTCCAGTGTCTCACTAAGGATAGATTAGTAAAGCTGAAATACCTGGAAAATATTCATGCAGGTATTTTAAAATAGGGAATTCAGGATACATTTAATGATATCAAGAAATAAAGGCAGTTATCATCGGTGACCTTAGTACTCCCGGACATCATGGAATTAAGGGATTTGTCCAAAAGACGTCAGAAGTGGCACGTTGTAATTAGACCAGAATCTTTATCTCAAGATACTCTAGTCAAAATGCTTGCAATTGCTTGTGCCTGTTTTTATTACTGGGATGCACTTGCTCTGAAAGTATTTGGTGTCACGATTGTGTCATTTCCAGTGTCGTGCATCAAAATGCTGAAAATAAGAGGTGTTAATAATTCCTTCACATCCCCTACACTGATATAAATGCAGGTAAATGGCAAGCCCGGTTAGGGTAATCTCAGTTATAATACGTAATCTCAGTGATCCCCAAAGAGAGGCTTGTGAGCAACATGTTGCTAACCAACCCCTTTAATGTTGCTTCAAGTGGCCTCAAAGCAGGTGTTTCTTTTGAATTTCAGGCTTGGAGGCATGTTTTAATTGCATAAAAATTAGGTGTGCTGCCAAACAGAGACTACCAACAGTGGCGTAACTACCGGGGGAGCAGGGGGTGCGATTGGGCCAGGGCCCGCACCCCCTTAGGGCAGCTCGCGCGCCAATAATTCAGCTGGTTCCGGGCATATGGAGAGAGCTGCGCATCCCGCGCCAGTGCCAGGGCCCGCCCCCCTCTAGTTACGTTGCTGCCTACCAAATAACCAATCAAAGCCCTTATTTGACATCCACAGGAACTTTTCTTATACTTGTGTTGCTCCCAAACTCTTTTAACATTTGATTGTGGCTCACAGGTAAAAAAGATTGAGGAACCCCACTCTAGAATAAGTTATGTAATTCACTAAGTAACATATAGTAAGTAGACATCTGTTGAGTTATCCTAGGATAATGTTTAGTGAAGATTGTTATTTTATTCTGTCCGAATTTGCATGGCAACTGTTTATTTTTTTTTTCTATTATTTTTAATGCTCTTTAATATTAATGAATTATTGTATTAAAAGCTTCCAGTTTACAAACATAGATAAAAAGCTAGATGTGAGTCAACACACTTGGCTGTCAAGTTACTGCAGCTAAGGGAGAACATAACCATTTCATTTTTTAGGTACTGCCAAAATATGTCTTCCTGTTTTATTTGGATGAAATGGCCAGAACCTTACACAGATTGTCGCGTAACGAGTGAGCTTGCATTGTGCATAGTGAAAGAATGCATACAATTATGCAAATGCTTAGATGCAGACTTGAGATGCAGGTTGAGCTGTTTGTAGGGCACTTCTACCTATATAAATCAATACAGTATATTGCTCACTCTGCAGATTTGTTAATCCCACCAAAGAAATGCCATTATGGCACATGGACCAGACTAAATGGCTGTGTCTAGAAAAGTAATTATGTGGGCTGGAAATTAGAAAGTGATCCACTAAATGTTTGCATTTCACAGATTTTGTTTGTTTGCTGTTCTCTGTTCATTTTATGCTTTTTCCTGCATTCTACCATTCAGTGTTTCTTACACATGTCCTATTGTTCTTGCTTTTCTGTTCCAACCCTTTGCATTCAGTGTTTTTTCCCTGTCCTTTCTCCTTCTCATGTTATTCCTTTTTTAGCATATTTTCTTTACCTTCTTTTTAGTTTCACTTCCCTGCTTTATTTTTCTTATATGGGGTGTTCCCTATGAATGATCTTCAACACCTTTAGCATGTAATAGGCCACGCTCGATTAAAATATGTGAAGGCCCCTACCTTCATCATTTTGAGGCCAGGGGCGATCCTGGCCCCTCCGCTGCCTGAGGCAGCAGCAGTTGCTGCTTCCCCCCTCCCCCGGAAATTCGCTCTTAAAGTACCTGGAGCAGCATTTTTGTTGCCCCTGGTACCTAGTGGGGTGCTGCCGCCTGAGGCGACAGCCTCAACTCGCCTCATTGGCGAAGCACCCCTGTTTGAGGCACAAGGTAGGCAATGCACTTGTAACTTAGCACTGGATTTTTTTTTATCTGGCTCTCCCCTGCAGAGGGGCGTGAGAGCCAACCCACATTAGAACTAAGGGGCAAGTACTTGTACCCCGGAGTCATAAATGTCTTTATTCAACATGAACACAATGTATATATGTATATATAGAAAAGGGAATAATAAGGATGCTAAAATAGAAATGGTTTTAATTATGCTAAGTACTTTTGCAAAAATACCATTTTCAAGGATTTAAGGAAAAAAATGTTCTCTTAGATTTCATTGCACATTCTCCACCTAGTGGTAGAAAACAGAACATATTAATTGAATTATATACAGGTATGGGACCTGTTATCCAGAGTGCTGGGAAACCAAGAGTTTTCCAGATAAGGGATCTTTCCATGATTTGGATCTCCATACCTTAAGTCTGCTAAAAATCATTTAAACATTAAATACTGTAAACCCAATAGGATTTTTTTTTGCCACCAGTAAGGATAAATTATTAGTTGGAATCAAGTACAATGTTCTGTTTTATTATGACAGAAAAAAGGAATACTTTTAAAAATGTTTAATTATTTGCTGAAAATGGAGTGCATGGAAGATGGTTTTCCTGTGATTCAGAGCTTTTTGGATAATGGGTTTCTATATAACGCATCCCATACCTTTACATTTAAATGGATACAATTTGATGTATGGATACAAAATGAACATCTTCTATTGACTCATCCCATCCAATCAATGGTTATTAGTTAAACACCACACCCAGACAAAGCAACACTGTAACAGGGAGTAGCCAAGGTGTGGAAATCCCATTCTATCCAGATTTTAACCATAAAATTGATTGCATCATGATAAATGAAAAACTCACAAGCTTTTTATCTGATACGCATGGCAAATTTTAAAAAAATTGGCAACCACGGTTGGAATAAAGTGTGCCCACTTCTAGACAGTTACTATCCATATGATCTGCCTATTGATTTTCCATTGCTGCTCCTACAGATCTGTCCTACAGGATTAGTTACTATGTTTAGTGTAAGGTACGGTGCACCTAGCTGGAACCTTGTCTTACAGTTTTTAAAATCAGATTATGAATCTTAGAAAAATGATGCTATGTTTGTTTTATTTTGTTTTTGTTTCCTTTGGTTTTGTTATTTTACAATGTCATATCAAAATGTAAAATTGACATGCTTTGTGCAGGCCTCGAGTAGGCCAGATACTCACATTGTATTATATGATTAAAAAGCAATAAAAACATTGAAAGAAAAAAAAAAGGAGCTACTATTCAAAATACTCTATGATGTATGGCAAGAAGCCAAGGAGTGAAGGGTTTTTATTGTCCTGTGTTTCATGGCCAATTCTAGCATTAATACTAAAAACAATATTGAAAATGACTTTAGCACATTCAAATTGCAAAGATGAAAGGTTAACAGTAAAGTGCAAACAATTGGAGATGATAAAATAGTTTACATGGTGGATTAGGTATCCATTGAAAGGGAAATGATTAAGAATTATTAGTGATGACAATTGTTGACAGGCCTATTTAGGATTTGTGTGAATATATTTTAGTTAACATATAAGATGCTAATATTTTAAACACATCAATATCTTTTTGAAGGTTTATCTTAATGGCTTCAGAATGGGACCAATAACCCAGAAGATAAAATATATTGATGTATGAGGTTTAACATTATAGTGTTATTGGCAGCTGAATACAAATTGGAGTTTATGTCAGGCTCTTTCGAAGTAAAATTGTAGTCTGCTGTTTCAAACACTGGATGGCTGCTATGGTCCAAAAGAACTAAAGTGATGTAGTTCTAGTTAAGTGTAATACACATACTTATTTTAAAAAAAAAAAAAAAAAGTCAAAAGAGAAAAAAGCATGGCCCATAAGTTGCACCCTTCCACTTTGTCAATCTGAAGTCCCACCATGAAATTAAAATTGAATTATTAAAATAACATGCCAAAAAAATAAAGAATTAAAAAGGATTAAATAATTAATTATATTATTTTTTTGGCATATTATTTGAAATGATCATAAGTATTTATTTTTACCTATCTACATATTATATGACCCTGCACACAACTAACTTGTTTTCATATCAATGGAAGGTGCTACCCTTCACTCTTCTTTAAAAAAAAAAAAAAAAAGACATGAATGAAAATGACAAAAAAAAAAGGAAAATACGTCATATATTTTGAATAAATATATCTTTAAAGGAAAACTATACCCCCAAAATAAACACTTAAGCAACAGATAGTTCATATCATATTAAGTGGCATATTAAAGAATCTTACTACACTGGAATATATATTTAAGTAAATATTGCCCTTTTATATCTCTTGCCTTGAGCCACCATTTCGTGATGGTCTCTGTGCTGCCTCAGAGATCACCTGACCAGAAATACTACAACTCTAACTGTAACAGGAAGAAGTGTGGAAGCAAAAGACACAACTCTGTCTGTTAATTGGCTCATGTGACCTAACATGTATGGCTTGTTGGTATGTTTGTGAGTACAGTGAATCCTAAGATCCCAGGGGGCGGCCCTTATTTTTTAAAATGGCAATTTTCTTTATGATTCCCAATGGCACATACTACTAGAAAAGTATATTATGAAAATGGTTTATTTACATGAAGCAGGTTTTAACACATGAGTTGGTTTATGCAATATCTTTTTATAGAGACCTACACTGTTTGGGGGGTATAGTTTTCCTTTAAAATACAATAGAAAATTTGAAAGAACTTTTGTTAATGCAATATACATAGGCGTAGCTTTAACTGCATTTAAATATTTGTGTGATAAGGAGCATGTGTCTGAATAGAAAACGTAAAGAGGGCAAAATGGCTTTAGAGATAGGAGAAAGAGAATTTCCGTCAGTTCAGTTAGCGTAACGGAAACGGAAGATAATGCGAAAGACTTCACTTGGTAGACAGTTTCGGGTTGAGTTGAATTGCAATAAGTAAGCATTCCTGCTACTTTCTACGGGCCGTTAGGTAGCGAAAACATAGGTAACAGAAAGATATATCGGATAATGCGATAAGTGTATCACAAAACACTTACTATCATACAAAATATACCATATCACATTGAATTGAATTTAACCCAGAGTGGAAACAAGTAGTGATAGTATGCCTTTTACTAAACAGTGAGGTGCAGCTCAGAGTAGTAAAACAAATGCTGTTATTTCAGATGAATGAGTAGCAGTGCTTAGGAGGAGTTGCTACTTGTTATCGTGGTAAAGAATAAGATCAAACAGTCTGATGAACAGAGACAAATATAGGTCTATTCCATCCACCTCCTTTTTGCCTAAAGGTTAACCTTTTCTCCTCTTTCAAAACTCTTTCAAAACACTACTGACATTGTTCCCACCAAGGCAAGAAGGAGGATAGCCAAATTTGTGTCGCAGATAGCAGAAGAAAACATTTTGGACGGAGGAATGAAAAAAGACAGAGGTTACAGGAAATGGTAGACATTTTTTGTTGAATTAAATCATTAAGAATGACCTGAAAAGCAAAGAGTGAGAGAGGAAACAACTGGTTACATTTAGGTCACAAGAAACAGCCAAGTGGAGAGCTGAAACCAATTATCATAAATGAATGTTGCTCTTTTATGCATGACCACCGTGCGTGCTCCCATGATGCTCTCTGCCGATTGTAAAAACAGATGCATTATTTTGGTTTCTTTCATGGAGTTATTAGCTAATACAATTGTCAGGACGTTTATAAACCAACATCTGTTATGATCAATGTAAACTGAGGATTAATCAGTTCTGAAGAAACAATAATGTTACCACAGGCAGGGTTATAAAACATATGAATTTGGTTCTGCTTGCGGTCAGACATTCTTATTAATGTTTTGAGGGAATCACTCGGTGCATTCGATACAACTTGGCGTTTGTGCGGTGTTTTCTTTAAACACAGCAGGGAATTTTGTCTTACTGCCATTGGCATGATGTGTTTACTGTGACAATTGGGAATATATATGGGGGGGGGGAGGCTGCATTAAAGGCAATAGCTGTCAGAGTTAAAACGAAACAACTGAAATAACAACTATTGTCTCTGTGTAACATGGGTGTGAATTTCTGAGAAAAAACATGAACATCAGCCGTATTTAATTACTGGCCTTTAATTAAAAAGACTTTGTGGAAATAATAATAACCAGTATGTTACATTTTAAGGAAAACTATACCCCCCCAAACAATGTAGGTCTCTATAAAAAGATATTGCATAAAACAGCTCATATGTAAAACCCTGCTTCATGTAAATCAACCATTTTCATAATAATATACTTTTTTAGTAGTATGTGCCATTGGGTAATCCTAAATAGAAAATTGCCATTTAAAAAAATAAGGGCCACCCCCTGGGATCCTAGGATTCACTGTGCATACAAACACACCAAATAAACCATACACATGAGCCAATTAACAGACAGAGTTCTGTCTTTTGCTTCCACACTTCTTGCTGTTAGTTATTTCTGGTCAGGTGATCTCTAAGGCAGCACACAGACACAGCACACAAAATGGTGGTTCAAGACAAGAGATGTAAAAGGGCAGTTTTTACTTAAATATATATTCCAGTGTTTGGTAAGATTCAATCATATGTCACTTAATTTGATATGAACTGTTGCTTAAGTATTCATTTTGGGGGTATAGTTTTCCTTTAATAAAACTTAATCCGAGGTTCTGTAAGCAGACAGTGGCTCAATCACTGCAAGCTCTAGTGACATCAAAGGGGTTAATCTGGAATCCATGTTTTCTAAACCTTAGCACTTTCATCATTGTGGACACCCTACACATCAAACTGTCCTCTCTGTATTATACTGCAGGCAAATATGTGTTAACTCTTTAACCATAGGCTAGCAATATTAAACTGTAACTTTACAACACTTTAAGACATCTGGGCAATAAAGTGGAAAGAACAGGTTTCAAGGATTTTTATTTTTGTTTTAAGAAACAACTGCAATTTTTGGCTTCTTTCAATGGCCACCACTGGAGGGTCATAAATTGTTATAGTATTTTCTGCTTCCCAAACACTGAATAATTGGTTAAAGATGAGTCTATAATGAAGACAAAGAAGATTTTGTTTATTCAGCGGTTCTGTTGCACAGCAAATGTTAGTATTAGGTACGGCTTGGTTGGCAATCTGTACACAGGACTGGTGTCTGTCACAGCTGCATCTGTCACTGTTGTGTGCAATACATTCTTTGCGGTTATATTTTATTTTTGGAAAATCTACAGCAAATGCAAAGTACATTTAAATGTAGTGCAATATGGAGCAAGTTTGACAGTATGTCACCCTTACATCCCACCGTTTAAGGTCCAATATTTGTTCTGGGGGGCTCACAACAAAGTGACTGATATAGCAAAATATAAAAACATTGCAATTTTAGCCTTTGTTTTATGAATATCTAGGGCACCATAAGTGACCATTAAGATGTCAGTTGTAAGTAGAAAAGCAAATAGGTATTCTTCTTCTTCCTTCAATGTCAGTTTGGGAAGCAATAAGGAGAAGGCCACTTTAGTGCAGCTTCTAGAAGTCACAGCTGATGTCCTGTTGAGGCTGATAAACTGAACCACAAACAATCCAGCTAGACCTGACTACAGCTTTGCCTAAGGTGGACATGCACAGACAAGCCTTTATAGCATCAGTAGTCAGGCCCTCCATGAGAAATAATGGGGCCCCATACAACAACATTTTTTGGGCCTCCCACCAGTTGGCCCTTGGTGACCAGGGCCCTCCAGTAAAACATTGATTGCCAGGGGCCCCACTAAAACATTGGTGGCCAGGGGTCCCACTAAACAGTTGTGACCAGGTGTTTCACTGTGGAGCTTACTAAAGGTTTCCTCCTCCTCTCCTTCCTTGGTAGGCAGTCATGTCCTTCCTCCTTCTCTGTGATCTTCTTATTCCTCCTTCGGTTGCAGCCTGTTCCTCTTCAGCAGGGATCGCCAACCTTTTCAACCCATGAGCAACATTGAGAAGTAAAAAGGAGTTGGGGAGCAACACTAGCTTGAAAAATATTCTTGGGCTGCCATATGTGTTGTGATTGGTCATTTGGTATCCCCTCTGTGGATTGTCAACCTACATTGAGGCTCGATTTGGCAGTGCACCTTGTTTTTATACAACCAAAACTTGCCTCCAAGCCTGAAATTCATATATAAGCACCTGCTTTGAGGCCACTGGGAGCAACATCCAAGGGGTTGGAGAGCAACATGTTGCTCACGAGCTACTGGTCGGGGATCACTGCTCTTCAGCATCTTCTTGGTCCTCCATGCCGGTGGCAGAGCAACGTTGAAGACAACGCCCTCCTCCTCCAGAAAAGACTGACTGGCTTCTGAATGCTGGCCATACATTATATTTATTTATAAGGTTGCGTCTCATGCGTATTAATGTCATGGTACTGAATGGGTTACAGCCAACCAGAATGACCCATTTTAAAGAGAAAGGTGAGCGAGAAGGCTCGTATTGGGTAAAGGGGGCCCAGCTAAACCAGAAAGTGCATCACAGCCAGGCCCCCCTTAAACTTGGTTTTGCTCTGGGCCCGGGACAACTTTCCCCCTGTCCATAGTCATATATTCAATTAAAGATTTTCCCATAGACTGCATAGAGGTTTCACATGATTAACTGTGAGATAAGTTTTTCTCAGAAAATTAAACCTGGGCCATTATTTCATTCTTCCATTTACAGGTATGGACAAATAACGTTGTCCTTGCCAGTTATGCTGATAGCCCAAACATGTTGATCTGAAAAAAAAAGAAAGCAGCAGATGTGTTTCCTTTGATTTCCCCGTTCAAAGAAGGGCATTGATAGATTAACTAAATCAGGTTAAACAGACCAACTGTGAGCTAAAAGTATTGTGAAATAGTTGATGATAGAGATGAACAGTCTGGCATAACTGGGGGTACATGACCCCACCAAAGGCTTCACGTGCAGAAATAGAATCCATAATTTTTATGTGGGAAATTGGGAATGTTTCAACAAAACCAGTTTATATTGTGACACAGATGTCATAGTTGTCATTAACCATTTGTTTCAAATTTGTGACCATTGTATGTCCTTTCTGATGCCTTTCCATTTTTCTGATATTTTTCTTGTCTGACACATGATAAAAGTGCCCCTTGAAACATTAATAAAAAAAAAAAAGGCCATAACGTGATTAGTGAGGCTAAAAATACAGATGAACTTTGAAAAAAAATCCTTGTACAACAAATATCCTTGTATTGTATCTGTATGTACAACATATGGTAATATAATATTTCTTGACAACAAAAGTGCTTTTCTATAAGAAATGTTTTAATCATAAAAGTGCATAGAGAGCATTGAAGGACACTTTCACCAGTGAAATACCGTAACCATTGTATTGCATAGAGCTTATTTGTTATCTGCAATACAAAGATGGTCCTCTTACATGATGGTCTCTTCTTCTACAAAGGACATTATTAATATGAATAGTTTTTAATGGGCTGGTGCATTTCTAGCACTACTCACAGGTGATTGGCGATTTGTAGTGCATCCCATCCACTTGAATAGAAAGCAATACAATAGCAGCAGCAGTATTTTAAAAATGCACACTGGAACATTAGGTTGAAAACCATCTATAGTAGTGGTGAGACGCAATCTCCATTATATTAAGTAGAAGTAGGCAGAGATGGTTTCAGGAAAATCATTTCAGAAAAAAAATCAGCAATTCAGCGGACTCATCTGACATTCCACACCTTCAAGGGGTCCATACCACTGTCACAGTTAGACTCATGAATTGATATATAGGACAGGCAATGGGGTCTCTTAAAGTTAATGTAATGTAGACACAGTTTCTTATGTTTACTGCTTTCTTATGACAATTGTGCATGCTGGTAAGTGTTTCGATAAAGCTAGAATATTGTATTGCATAGAGCTTATTTGTTATCTGCAATACAAAGATGGTCCTCTTACATGATGGTCTCTTCTTCTACAAAGGACATTATTAATATGAATAGTTTTTAATGGGCTGGTGCATTTCTAGCACTACTCACAGGTGATTGGCGATTTGTAGTGCATCCCATCCACTTGAATAGAAAGCAATACAATAGCAGCAGCAGTATTTCAAAAATGCACACTGGAACATTAGGTTGAAAACCATCTATAGTAGTGGTGAGACGCAATCTCCATTATATTAAGTAGAAGTAGGCAGAGATGGTTTCAGGAAAATCATTTCAGAAAAAAAATCAGCAATTCAGCGGACTCATCTGACATTCCACACCTTCAAGGGGTCCATACCATTGTCACAGTTAGACTCATGAATTGATATATAGGACAGGCAATGGGGTCTCTTAAAGTTAATGTAATGTAGACACAGTTTCTTATGTTTACTGCTTTCTTATGACAATTGTGCATGCTGGTAAGTGTTTCGATAAAGCTAGAATATTGAATGGGATATGACCTTCCCGTACTGAGCTTTCTAGATATTGTTTCCAAATAAGAGAGTCAATACCGTTACTAGATATATGTGAAATATGTGAATAAAACAACATTTCCTACTTGTCTGTCATGTTCACCTTGTCTTGTAATTTTGTTTCTTTTTCTACAGTGAAAATATAAGTGCCAGTGTTATGGTTTGTTATGTATATCTTTCTAAGATGTCTTTAAAAGCACAAGCAGTAATTATAACCTATGACTAGAAGTTTTCTTACACAGAAATGAAATATCTTCAGATATGACTTGTACATTATTATAAATAGAAGTAGTGTATTCCAGTTTTAGATAAGGAATATGATACAGTTATGTCTAATACATATGTATGTATATCTGAAGTTCTGTGCTGGGTGCAGCCCCCATGCTAACAAATGGCCATATGTTAAATGAAATACACATTCAAAGATCATATCTCGTCGAAAAACCTGAGCTTAAGGCAAAATCATCTTTTTGGCTAGAACACCAAGCATTCTCAAGCTGCAAATAAACACAAATGCAACCTAACAACATATTAATTATTTCATTGTGGCCTAATATGCATGAGACACAGCATTTGATTATAAACAATAATATGAAAACTAGAGAGGTACATTTCCTGAAGAAAATGTGAGTGGTGCTTGCCGTGGCAAAACTCAGGCCCAAATCTGATTGGCTGTTGTTGCCCCGCCCCTTTTTTTCCTAATTGTGAACCACAGTCACTCAGTGACTAACATACCAAAGTTTGGGAATGCTGTCATTTAATGTGTAAAAATGGCAGCATTTCTATTTTTTCTATTGAAAATCAATGAATGAAATTTGATTGGTTGTTGGTGGCTCCGCCCACTTTTTCTAAACTTGAAGTGGAAACCCCCAGCGACCACATTTGTGATATTCAAGGTCCCTGACATCAATACTGAGAGAATGGCAGCCTTCTTAATTTTTCCCATTAAAACCAATCAAAGAAATCTGATTGGTTGGTTTTGGCTCCACCCACTTTTCTTAATTTTAATCCCAGTCCCCCAGTGACCAACTGTGCCAACTTTGAGGAGGCTGCCATTAACCGTCTAAGAGCGGCAGCAGTTTAAAATTTTCCTATTTAATTGAATGGCTGAAATTTGATTGGCTGTTGTAGACTCCGCCCACTTTTTGTAAATTTTGGCTGCAGTCACCCAGTGACCCACGGTGCCAAGTTTGGGAGCTGTGGCTTTATTACTGTGAGAATTACAGCTGTTTACATTTTCTCATTGAAGTCAATAGGGAAAATCTGATTGGTTGTTTGCGGCTCCGCTCACTTTTTTGGGTCCCCAAAATAGGACAGAAAAGTCACAACACCCCATTCCCGAATAAGCTGAACGGTTTGACACCTCATTCATGGGTCTGCGACAAACTAATTATTCGATAAATTCCCCATTATAAGTCAATGGGGCAAATTTGGGGACCTCTCCTGCCCCGGGGGTAAAACTTATACCCTCGTGTGGGGTATCATCTGACACAGGTCGCAAACCTCTTCAAATGTGGTAAATTTAACGTTTCTACAAGATTCCCTCTCTGCGCTAGAATCCGTCAAAAGTTGGCCTCAATGTTAATCTATGGGACTTTTCGGGGTGGTTAATTGCCCCCGCAAGGGGCAATTAACCATCCACCCCTTAGAAAAGTCATACCACCACATTCCCGATTAAGCCGCACGATTTGACACCTCATTCATGGGTCTAGGACAAACGGTGCGGGACTAGTTACGCGCCAAACTTTCATACGGAAGAAGAATAAAAATAAGTTTGCAAGATAACAGTAGTGATGCTTTGCTTCGCAAGCACCACTAATAAGTTTGCAAGATAACAGTAGTGATGCTTTGCTTCGCAAGCACCACTAATAAATCATATTAGTTAAAATGTAAATACCCTAGTAATCATGAAGTAAAGTTGCTTCTTATAGCAGTTTGGTAAGTAAAATCACAATAGATCCCATTAGGTGCAATGTACTGTATTATTATTGTTATTATAGAGAAAAGGAAATTGTTAAAATGAATATGCATTATTGGCTTAAAATTTACTCTATGGACATGGTCTTCCTGTAATTTAAAGCTTTTTGGATATTGGGTTTTCAAAGAAGAGAAGGTATCCGTACAAAATTTTATGAAGTTGAGTGAAGTGGATTTTTTATACAATGGCTCTTTGTGGACTCAATGGAGCTCTTCATCAACACTTGCACATTTGCACAAGCATATATGGACTTGGAATGGCATGGCAACCAATAAGATTTTTTTTTTTTTTTAACAATATTGAAAGTATACCATACCAATTTAGATGCATTTCAGAGGTTACAGACAATATGCAGGAACCAATAAGATTTTAACTTCCATTGTACTACTTGCAGATGGCTGATAAAAGCTAATCACTGATAGTTTCTATAGGTGCCCTGGTGTAAATTTGCAACAACAAACCTAAGCAAGTGACCCTGAGATCCTCTTGTAACTAGTTAGGACAAGCCCTTGACTTGTTCCACCACTCTGTGGCCAATGCAGTTAGCATGGTAATTTAAAAAAAAAATCCAAGTTAAGTAGAAGCAGAAAGTTTTGATTATGCTAAAAGATGCTTTAAGAAGAAAATATACTGTGTATTAGGAGCAACAGGGCTGTCAATGCTGTTATAGGGTCTATGGACAAACAACAATTTTTGGGGTCCTTTTCTTTGAAATGCAACCTGCTGCTCCTCTCCAAATGCTCTTCAATTGTTATATTACATCTTCAGTTTTTTTCAAAATGTGTATCAGTCAATATTATTTTGCCACCATTCTGTACATTATGATCAAACTTTGTTCTTTCCTGGGTCCACTGTCTAGGGGCAGTCTGGGTATTCTGCTATTGACTGCTGTTTCATTGATTGTATATTTCTCTACCTTTCCATGGAATGGCAATGCAACCCAGTAGCAGCTTTGTCCAAATAAACCATTACTTCTTTAATAACAAATTGGTTCAAAAGAACCCTTAAGAACCCTTAAACTGGGATTCATTCGTTGCCTTGGAGAGCAGTTTGGCGTGTATCATATCACTATTCTTAATAGTTCTATTTTATTGAATTTCATAATAATAATAATTCATAAGGCCCAAAGCATTTCCAATAAACTTTGCTGCAAAGATAAAAATACAGTTTTTTAAATCTAAACTGTAAGAGAGAGCTTATCTTCACCTTTTATACTATAAAGAATTTTGGATGTATCCCCTATGCTGTGAAATCTTGTTTCGTCTAATCTTTGTGCCATTCACTCTGTCCTTGGGGGTCAGAAGCCACATACAAGTTCCTACCATTAACCTTGGATTTATTTGTATATTGTAATGATATCCCCTAGTAGACGTCTCTTCTCTAAAGTAAACATTTCTAATGCAGTCTTTACTCTGTGAACCATCTTTGCTCTTTATTGCTTTGGAGGTTCTTTGTACTTTGTCCAGTTCCATAATGTTGTTTTATGGTGAGGTGCGTACACAGCAATGTTTATTGCTAAAGTATAGTATCACTAATCATTTTGTAGGGGTCAAGTGTTTCTCTTTCCTTCCCGTGTTGTGACATGATAATACCCTGAAAGACTTTATTGATTCTGTTACTTCTACCGTGAGTTTTATTTGTAAAACCAGAGGCATCCAAAGACCTTGTCTGTCAATTCATTGTGTTTAAAGCTGAAATTTATGCTATATAATTAGTAAATGTTTGTATTCTTATTCTAAATTCACAATTTCGATTTCTAAATACATTTAACAAAGGTAATTCTTATTAAACTTATTACTGTAGACGATCTTCAAACATAAAGAACTAGTTTGGATAAAACAAGTGGGTTTTAATGACCTGCTGTTAATCCCCTCCACCATAAAAATTGCTGACCTTCAGCGGTCCTGCTTCAATAGAATACACTGGGTATACCCTTATTTTTAGCACTTTAGTGTAGGGCTTAGAAGGAACATTTTAAAATGAGTATATAATAAATCAATTAAAATAAATCTATTATTTAAAGTAAAACAAAAATGATATAGTAAAATCTATCCATTTATTCCTATAAAAGATTATTTTGCCTTATAGGGCAAGGTAGGTGTCCTATGTACTGAATATTATAAGAATACAATTGAAACATTTTAGGAATAATGTTACAGAGCTAAGCAAATGTGTTGTGCCTGAGCTACATCATCAAGAATATATATTTTAATTCTATGCTCAAATAAAAATTGAATACATGTACTAAAATTCAAGATATTCACAAATTAATTCAGAGATCCCTAGAAAGAGAAAGAATAGTTTCAAACTGTCCATATCCATTAGTTTGGCATCCTCAGCAAATGAGTACATCTTTGCCTAATTTAACCACTAGGATGGTGGACCAAAAAAGGGCCGATCCATGCAAATGACACCATTGACCAAATATTGCATTGTGGGGCCCTATAGGGATACAGGCCCTATAGAGTTAATCTTTTCACCATTTCCTTGGGTTATTGGGTAGAATCCCTGTTACAAAATAACCTTTACAGTGATAGGCTGAGAGATTTGATGACACTGCTCTGACTCACTCCTATATAGTGTGTGCAGGGAGTGGCCTCTTCCTCTTTTGCCTCTGGATGTGATTCCAGCTGGATGTGCTCAGGGGGACTAAGTGCAATAGGCCCAGAAGAAGGCATGTGTCCAAGTCGGGGACCAGGAAACCCCGTGAATGAGGAACAGATATACTAGGGCAGACTTGTCATAGTCTCTCTAGGAGAGAAAGGCAGATAGGATAGAGAGAAAGAGCAGCTGAAGCTCCAACAAGGATTTGCAGAAAGGGAGTAGCTTCCCAGAGGCTCTGTGTGTTGCCTCCAGTCAGGGACCTCAGTGAAGAGGGACTGTAGGGTAGAAGCTGCTTTCCTGACAACTTCCAGGAGGGAAAGGTTGTACTGCATTTGCCTGTGTACTTTTTGTGTGAGCCTGCCTTTGATCTGTGTGAACTCTCAATATGCTGTTTTCCTCAACTCCTGCGTGAGTACTGAAACCTGTGGTCATTTGCCCTTTTTGGCATAATAAACCGTTCCTGATTGTTAAGAACCTCCTGGCGCCCAAGTTGTTTTTGTGTGCACAGTAGCCTGGGGGGAATGTAGTTGCACTACACCATAGAGGGAACACTTCCACTTAGCGAAGGCCCTGCCCTGGGTGTAAGTCGCGTGTAACCCATGCTCTAGTGTTCTAGCTGGTGAATTAACCCCGAGTGGCCCAAATAGGTGTTACAGCATTATAATAGGTGCCTATTTAGACACATCAGAAGAGCACTACATTCCCTATCCACTGCAGGATACTCAAAATTCCACAATAAACATCTAGACAACCACTATCAATCACATCTGGCAGGCTGCCATTCTAACCCATGTTGGCTGGCAATGCCCACTCCATTTTCCTCTGGCAAGCTAAATTTGTAAGAACTGCTGATTACATTGGTGATTTTTCCTTCAAACTTTCAATTTTAAATCTAAACATATGTCTGTACATCAGCTATAAAATGTTGGCCTGTCATTGTCTAATGGAATTTTTTTACAAATGCAATTTTCCAGTTTTCTATTTTACAAATTAGTACAAATCGTCAGTTTATTTTCACTTTGCATTATGCATCTTATCTGTGGATTCCAGGCATCATGTACAGGGCTGCCTTGCAGCAAACAGTGTTTCACTCTGCCAAACTTTAAACCTGAATAACAGGCATAGGAAATGCACACCCTAAGAAATAGGTGAGGCACAAATTCTCTGGAATCAGACCACAAACAATCCCAATCCATTCAACAAAAGAAACCATGGGATTGCACACTCCAACAATAAAAATACAAAACTCTTTATTAAGTAATCTCATCATAAAAAGCCCAACGCCCAATGCAAAAATTGTCTTTAACAGGGGAAAATGTAGAAAAAGTGTCAGAAAGAATCATTATCACAAAATAGTATTAATATCATATGCATCCTATGTGTAACACTGGCATAATCCAGGAACCGAATGGCTTGTGATTAGTGATGTGCGAATTTGGGGTGTCGCCAAAAAAATTGCGAATTTCACGCAAATTCACAAAACTGCGGAAAATTCATGAAACTCTGCGAATTCGCGCCTGCCGAATAAGTTCGCCCATCGCTACTTGTGGTGTCACTTCCGACCACTGCCTAATCCAAGGACTAGAAGGGACTATTTTGCATGTCTCTGCAGTAGTTGGACTGCATATGCAAACTTTTAACCTGATGCAAGATGTGAAGCCATTGATCCCCCCCCCCATGCACAGGATCAGTGCATTAGCACAAAGGGGTGCACTTTTTCCACCCCTCATTGCTCTTGCACTTGAGCAGAACAGGAAGGGATAAATAAATACTGCTTTCAAAATAAATTACACTTACAAATAAGTAAAAAACACTTTCATTTGCATTGTAAAGCTTCTTAGAATTAAACTTTCTTCTTGATGCAACAAAAATTTAACCCGTTTAAAAGAATCCTGTCTTATTTATAAATGTATTGCATTAATCTTTTGGTTCTGTATATACTGTAAAAATGTTGGGACTTTTCAATATCTTACATTTGGCTGCTGAAGCTAAAGTCCCCTGTGAAAGTGCCTTTGTACAGTTGAACAGACTGATACATTTGTGAATTATATATATATATATATATATATATATATATATATATATATATATATATATATATATATATATATATATATATATATATATATATATATATATATATATATATTATTCCAAGGAAGCCAACTTTTCAATTCATAAACAATTCTCCAAATCTGCTGTTTTATGACACTATTCCTTTCTTGAGCCTCTGTTTATAAATTCTATTGTGTCCTGAGATTCTATTGCTTTTCTGTTTTGTGTTACATTGGTCTTTCTGTCCTTGGGAAGAGACTGTACAATATGATGGTAGTCTGATGACTTTTTGGATTGACTGAGTGCTTGCATATAAGCAAGTGAAGGCTGCTATTATTTTTAAAAGCATATAGCATGGCCTTAGTAGGCAGTGACAAATACAGTCATTCACAAACAGGATTAAACTCCAAACCGCGCTGGTGGGCAGAGGCCAGAGGCAAAGCTGAACCAAAATGTAACTCAAAACCTCCACACATGTTTTCACTTTCCTCCCTTCAGTACAGTCCCCGTGTGGCACTTCAGGGAGAATTATGAAAGTGGCGTGTAATTCAGAGAACTAATGTCTTTTTCTCCAGGAGTATGAAAACAGTTGTGGTAGATGTTTTTTTCTATTGAAGGGAAATATCATATTCTATTTGCTATGTATTCTGTTTAGATAACTACATCCTTTAACTGCTTCATTACTGTGGAAAACTTTGTGGACGCATATAGGAAAGCCTTTTAGAAGTGAAATTAATTGTTTCGGAAAGCCATTCATGGACCTGACAGCAAGAGTGTGACTAATGTATTTAAATATTGAAAGTAAAAGCAATCTGAGAAAAATAATCTCTTTGAACTTTATCAGCAGGATTTTGATTCCCTTTGATACCGGTGATTTCTTAACCAGTACTTGCTAACAGCAATGCTGCACTATCTTAAGTGGGAACAGTCAAAAAAGCTCATTTCCACAGAAGTCCATAATAATATCCTCACTGTGCTACAAGCACACATAATAAGGTTCCTCCCATCTAGGTAAGGCCTTGCTGGCTTTCCAGTTGAGATTTAAGCAATTGTGCCTGAATACTAAATCTAGCATTCCTTTTAAGTAGATAAAGTGTTAAAGCTATCTGCATGGGAGGTCCAGTAGCTTTGCTGTACTCTATTGTGGTTCTTAACATATTCAATGCGTGACGTCATGTTTGTGGAGCAGAGCAGTAAATGTATGCCTTCAGCTGTGGTAACTCTTATAAAATACAGCCACAAATATGCTAAGGAAACTTGGATACTTGTATTACACACGGCCTGGAACACCATGCTGTGAACTCACAAAGCACTCAAGCTACAGTGTGTGTGTGCTAAGTGTAATATATGTGTGTAGAAATGTGATAGTTACGATCAGCAGGAAATTCCAACCAGCAGACAATTCCCTATGTAGCTATGAAAAATGGCACTTGTGCCACATACATTGAAAAATAGGCAAAACCAGACTGAAGATTTTGCATTGGTTTATGGAAAAAATGTTTCTGAAAAAGGAGCAGATTAATAAGGTTTCTTGAAGTGCTTACTGGCTTCAGTATTTTGGGAGGAAGCACTACAAATGCAAATGGATTTAGTTTAT
Organism: Xenopus laevis; assembly: GCF_017654675.1. Taxonomy (NCBI): domain Eukaryota; kingdom Metazoa; phylum Chordata; class Amphibia; order Anura; family Pipidae; genus Xenopus; species Xenopus laevis. The sequence goes on from NC_054377.1 coordinate 89,319,489, forward strand.
ATATGTATATCTTTATTTATACATGTAGCATTACTGAGTAGATAGTGCTGCATATTTTTACCATTCAGTAATATTACATAGAAGGGAGTAATCACAGAAATAGAAAAACAAAATATGCACAGTGCCAGACATTAAATGGCACCCTAGAGAAATGAGCTTCCTGTCCCATACACTAATAAAAGGATAATAATTGCTGCTATTTAAAATGTCGGGCTCATAAGCCAAGATTAGTTTAGATAGGTAGTACTCCAAGAGGTAGGATCTGAATTTAGTTTTGTAATGGCTGTTGGAGACTTCCTTACACACATGGATGGGCATCCAGAGGCAAGAAGGGCGTAAGATGTGAAATGGCAGTGAATGTGGGTGGTTAAAAAAGTACCCACCAACCAAGAACATGTCTGCAAATACAGTCATTTGTATGTAACACCACTCAGTCCCGCCTGCCTTCTGTTCTGATTAGAGCACTGCTGTGCCTATGGACCCAGGGGAACCCTGGCGCTACTGCAACTTGCGGAGCAGGCAGTATCTCCAGGGTTCCCTTGGTGCCCTGTGTCAATCAGAGCAGCTGAGTTTGTGTATGCCTGATTTGTGACGGAGTGCACGCACAGTTGTGTTCCTTTTAGTGAACCAAACGCGATTGAGATTGACATGGTGCACTTGTGCCAAGAGATGCTGGAATTCTGGGAAAAATGCTGCACTGTAGGGAAAAAAACCCATGGTGATTATGCTTGAAATTGCACCTTGCTCATTGCACTTGTGGACATGCATTTGGCCTATGGAGACACAAATGAAGACATGTAGAATGATGAGAAAAAGCAAAGGGCATTGATGATTAGTACAAGGATTTTGTAAGTAATGCTGTGTTTGAAAGGAAACCATGATAAAAAAAGTGTGTGTGTGTGTGGGGGGGGGGGTCTGGTTCTTTCATAATGAAAAACAAGAGAATTAATGTAATGACGTTTAACACCGAAGGCTGTATGTTGTAGCAGGTTGCAATAGACTAATCAGAATGGAATGATATAGTAGTAGTAGTAGTAGTAGTAGTAGTAGTAGAATGGTATTGTAGTTTGATATAAAAAAAGATGGGTCTTTGCAAAATGTTTAAGGAAAAAGTGAAAGGTTTTGGCAAGGGTATTATTTTGATTAGCAAAAAATAGGGAAAGACTCGAAGATTACATCCCAAACCCATACTGGGTTAATGAGTATATTATTAATAATGATTATAACAGGGGAAAAGGGAACAATTTGAATGGAAAGGATATCAGTTCTGTTTAAGTTAGGTTTGGTTTGGCATGGCATTGATGGTGGAATTAGCTAGAAGTTATGGATATCAGTAGTAAGTGTTGGGGTGTCTAAATAAATCTCATTATTGTCTGCATTGAAGTGATATTTACAGCTCTCTTTACCTCTTGCATTGGTTATTGGTTATTGGATGTTAAGGTATGTTAGTCTGTATGTTCAGTGTATACATACAACAATTTATTGTATAGTGGTGTAGAATATGTTGGAGCTTTATAAATACCTATTATTCATGATGATAATGTAACAACTCACCATGGTGGTCTAGTGGGGGACGGTAGGGACGCCTGCGCCCCCTCGGCAGGGACACCCGCCACACCAATCTTCTCTGCTGCAGGAGCAGGTTCCTTAGGGCGCGCGTGGCGCGCCTCTTCTTGATTTAAAGGTGCAGGCACACTGGTGTGATGACACCAGCGTGCAATGGCGTGAAATTTGAAATGTTTAAAAGGCTCATTTGAGCTACAGGATCTTGTTTCCTGGTGCTTCTGAGCTTTGTGCTATTCTGTTTATCTGATTCTGATTCCTGTTGTGACCCCTACCTGGCTTTTGACGATTCTGACATCTGTATCCTGACCCCTGCCTGATATCCGACTTCGCTTACTCTATATCCCTACTGATTGATCTCCTGGTTTGACCCTTGCCTGCATGACTCAGTTTTGTATTCTGCCTGCCCCGACCCGGCCTGATCTGACTACGATTTTGCCTATGCTTTGTACCATGACCCTCTGCCCAAAAGACTCTGCTTTACAGTTGTGCCCCTTAGCTTGTTCAGAACCCCTCGCTTTGCACCTCTCTTTATAAGACCTGGCGGCATCCAATTAGCCGAGGGTTCCTCCCGAGGTGAAAGGCGGCTGTGAAAGGTGGAAGCAAGAGCCAGAACAAGGTGCTTAGCATTGGTTCTGAATTTAGGGTGCCAACCGTGACAGATAATAATAAGTGGTGCTTCTTTTTTTCTTGCATTAGCTTTTCACTATAACAGTTTTGACATGATGCCCTGGCAACTATCAATTAAGTTTGGTTGTATAATGTGCAGCCTTTGATTTGTCTACATTTCTACCACATGATTTAAATTCACTTATTCTTTAAACTTTGTGACAATCTGGCCTTTCATCTGGGTTGCAGGAGCAGCCTACATTCTATCTGTTTGTAGTTCTGATAACTGGTTTTAGACTCTTGGTCTGTCTTATACAGTTGTCATTTGCCATTCCTAAACTTAGTTTTGCTTTTTTCTGATCCATGGCCTCAGCCAACTAATACATTTCCCACCACCTGATTTTGTAGTCACTCTAGAGACTCTGCACTACAAAACCAGTTGGCAGCCAAGTATCTGAGGATTCATTCACTGTTCTTAGACAAGATGTTCAGCTTCTTTCCAGAATTTCATTGCAACTGTGCCACACATTCCAGTCCTAATTTCCAACTTTCTGAAACAACTCTTGAAGTATACTTGTTTAAAGGTGACTTAACCAAGGCATTGACATATATTTACATCATTCTGATGAACTTGCAGCCCAGTGCTTAAGAACAAACAAATGTAGAGTAAAAACATCCCTGAAAAAAGGGTACCTCAGCTATCCACGTCAGCCAAAGATACATCCAGATTCATTCACAGGGTATACTTAACCCCGCAAATGATGTGGACTCCTTTTTCCATTTTTTTTGGTTCCAGGGTGTGAAATATTCACCTATGTAAAAAGCACTCAAGCATTTCCTAATATACTCTCCCCTAGTCTGTGCTTGTTGAGGATGAAGCTAAATGTGCACAGTTATGAGAATTTGTGTGCCAAAAACCCCATCTAAAAATCAACTACCTCTTCCTCCCTGACTTTCTTGAGGAAACTGTTTAATGACTCTAGCCCAAGGTTGTTAGGAAAAATTCGATGCCATTTGGGAACCTTGGTTGAACCAACAGGACTTTGGCTAGATGTATCACCCTACTATTTCTGGATTGCTATATTACCCCTTCAGGATTTCCCTCTTTTCTCTGTCTCTCTCTACTCACTTTTTTCTCTCTTTTTTTTTTTACTTTTAGTACTTCTGTTATTTTATTAATATAAACTGAAAATAACTTAAAAACCACAAATAAAAATGAACTTTTCTTAGAATATCAGTGTCTACATCATACTAAAAGATAACTGAAAAATGTACAACTCCTATAATGAAGGAATACATGAAATGAAGCAAGATAATAGGCTGGACAAAGAGAGTGAAGGGTTCAACTGCCTAGTTAACTTATAATAATTTACTCGCACAATGATACAATCATCAAATAACCTGATTTACAAGTGCAACACATTTTTTTAAAAAAATACTGCTGTATTAATATAATCAGATTATAAATCCATAACATTTGTTAAGTTATGTTTCCTTTGAAAGCATATGCTACTCTATTTTGTAAAGTAATTGAGTTGCACTACAAAAAAAGACTATTAAGTGTACAATATCCATATTTCTATACTGTATATTGTCCATTAAGACTCATGATGCAATCTATGATAAAGAAGAGCACTTCCATAGTAATAAAACAATATCCACTCTAAAATAAGTGTGAACTGTAGATGAATGCATAAAAAAAACACACATCATTTGCAAGGTTACATCCTCCATTATGTGCTGGGCATCTGTATTTTGTTCAGAGATTGCAAGGCATATTTTTTTTTGAGTTTGCATCCAATGGCCTTGTGCATTAACAAAGCATTGATATATGAATAACACAAAAGCCAAGACTGTAATATTCTGTTAGATAAGTAAGTAAATAATGAAAAATAAAACATTATCTCTCGTTAAAACCGCAACACAAGGAATATAGAAATAATGCTTACTCTGTTAGCCAAATCGTTTTTTTTGCACAATGACATAAAATACGCAGGATTTCATTTCAGGAAGTTACAGGTAAGGGCTCTACAGAAGAGCATTAAAATACATTTTAAAGGAATCGTTTTGGTTCAAAAATTTACAAACTTGTATTTCTACCTAGGAATTTATTGTTAATTACAAAACGTGTCAGGCTCCTTCAGCAGCACATTTCTCAATGGACTGGCAATTGGCCATGCCTTTTAAAAACCAGGATTAATTTGATCACCACTTGCACAGATTACTAAAATTTGACAATTTAATCTAACCATAGACTGACTTTTAGATAATAAAAGAGTAACTTGACTCGCCAACATTGTAACACACACATGCCGCAGTATATTACTAGAGATATTCAGTTACATAAACCACGGCCTCGTTCAGCAATAAAATCTACACGACTGCATAAAAAAGGAAACATGAAACTCAATTTCTCTCTTACTTTTTTTAATAACAAGTCCACTATGTATAATACATAGGTGAGATCAAATTCTTTCATAACAGGGTCAGTGGCATGCACAGAACAGTATATACAATCCCAAGAACTGTAGTCTAAATTGGACATCCGTGATAGCGAAGATACAGATAAAACAGAAATACAGGCACACATTTAATAGATTTTATAACAACTTTGTTAGTTTTTTATATGTGGTGTCAGGACTGAATGAATAGTTTATTTTAATTGTATGTACAGTGAGAGATTCATTCATCTGTTTTAAGCACATAAACATTCATACATATATACAAACACATGTGCATCAAAAAGAGCCATCGTGCTGTACACAGCGATATTGCCTAGGTGCAGAAAGAACAAAAAGTATACAAATAAGTCGGAACTACATTTTAAAATAAACGTAAATCCTTCATCAGGACTTAATTAGTGACATGTTAGAAATGCAGCACACAACGATTGCGTCCATGTATTAATTTACTCATGACTTAAAGACTCCTATGGATTCTAGACGGTACAGATGCCAGGCCCATGGAAGGTATTTACAGAGGATTATGGATTGGCACACATAATTAGATTAGATAGAATAAATAGAATAGAGAACAATGACAGGGAATAGTTAGGAGAGCTTGGAAGAAACAGGACCAAATCTTTGACCAAGGTCAATGGGCTTTCAGTTACAAAGCTGTACATTTTGCTACTAAATAATACACATTGTTGTACTAAAATTGCTATGTTATCATCTACATCTTTGCAACATGTCTGTACCTCTTTCATACATGCCCTTGCCTATGCATATGCATCTTCTATTTCACAGGCACAGATATTCACTGCTTAAGGCTTGTGTTAGCCATGGTACAGAAGCCCAAACATATGGTGCAACATGTCTAGACTAATTATTTGTCGAGTTCACTGTGTGCTTAAACTAGCAGCTCTCTTACCCCAGTTCTCATTACCCTTGTGTGCTAGCCAGTGACACATCTTCTCCAAGGATGCTGCAGCAGTTCAGTTGAACTTGGAAGCAGGGCAAACACCCAAAAATCTGAAGCACAAATATAAACAGTGCAGATGATTCCCAGATCTTTACCCCACTCCTAAGCCTGATGTCTGTGCTGCAGTTATTGTGGGGAAAAAATGTGTCACTGCCTGTCCTGGGGTGCTGAAGGCAGGAGATGTATTAGTATTAACACATTTGATTAATGGTAGGAAGATTTTTAAACTAATACTGGCACACTTCTTTCAAATCTGGAACATTTTAGTATCACTTTAAAACAGTATTTCATTTAATTAGTTTCTGCTTTCTTTCCATTGTCGACCATGTTTTGATATGGCTTAGCAAGAAGCGGTTTTATTACTTCACAAATATATATAGGTTTTACATCTCAAAGAGAGCGGTGTGTTCAAGGTGCACGTATGGCATCTGTGTGTAATGATTCTAATTGCAAGTCCAATGTGTTTGTGGTACATTCGAAACAGACTGCTGATGGTTTTCACATTCCTATTGCACAGGTGTCTATGAAGGAGAAGGAAAAATAGTAAAATAAATCACCATTGACAGAAGAGCAGCCTGTGAAAATGAGGTTGGGAGACCGAGTCCTGGGATTAACCCCCATTCACACTGCAAAGGGTGGTCCCTTTAGCTCGGCTCAAAGTCACATTTCTGTGTAACTGTAAAGCCCTTAGAAGTGAGCGTTGCTAATTCAATACCTCTCATGAGCCAATCTGCAAAGAAATTGGTAACTGTATACACCTAAGAATCAGTTGCTTTGCAAAATGCAAAGTAAAGATTACCTGTTGCAGAGTGTTCTAGAATTTCACTTATATTACCTTCATTCAAGGCTGTAATGTATGGCATGGGGTAAGCACTATGTCTATACAGGGAATGGACATGTCTCCTTCATTGAGAGTAGAGTGCAGGCAAGCAAGGAATAAATACATTATGGGGATTGTAAAGTTTCATTATGTTCTACATAGAAACTACTGTTACTTAATTAACAGTTACATTCCATCATTGTCATTAGAGGCCTCTTGTCCAAAGTTAGATTTCATATTTATAAATCCACAGAAAATACTTTTTCCTAAAATATGGAGTAAAAGAAATGCCTGTGGGCTCATTTACATAAAATGGACAAAGGTCCAAACAAAAAATTGGGGTGCCATATTTTTTTGCACCTTGCCCCAGTCAAATGTACTATTAGGATCCAATAATAAAGCACAACAGTTTTTGTCTCATTCTGTATACAGTTTCCAGTTTAATGGGGTAGACTTTATTCTGTGGAAACCCGCTAATTGGGGTGCAAAGTAAACATGCTGCTACCAGCAGTCTTGTTTGTCATAATGCCGCATTACCCATTTCTGTTTCTATTTTGCTCAACCCCTCCCCATATATAATAAAAAACATAGGGGCGAATTCAGTAACCTCTGAAAATTCACCAGTGACGGCTTTGCTCACAGCGCAACACTTCGCCAGGAGTAGATTCGCCAGAACAACGCCAATTCAATAAAATCCAAAGTTGCATCCAGGGCGCCGAACGCTGGTGAAGTTGCGCTAGCGTTACTGCGCCAAGCAAAGCGAAGTTGCGCTAGCATTGCCTAATTTGTATATGGCGGGAAAAAAAGTTGAATGGACATATACTGTATGTTGCAGCAAATACATTACACTACACAAGCCCAGGGAACCTTAATAAAATAAAATAAAGTTGTTATATTGCCGTACACATGAGCCCAGTGTATAGTGTATGTGCCATATGTTAGGAAATGTAGGGGGGAAGCCGGTTACACCCCAAAAAAAGGAGCCGGTTACCCTGAAAAAGGAAAAGACGCTAGTGTTTTTTGGAACATTTTCAACAATTTTTTTAAGAACTCCTATCTACTCTATTGCACTTCGCCGGGTCTAAGGTGGCGAAGGCAAGTCTGGCGCTGGTGAGGTAACGTTCAATAAAATCCGCATCTTAGTGAATTTGCGCAGTTACGTCCATTAGCCAGAGCGCAAATTTACCAGGCGTTAGGAAGCAAAGTATCGCTCGAGTCTATCTCCTTCGCTAGCGAAGTTACGCCTGCGACTGTTAGTAAATCGGCGAAGTACTGCCCTTTAGTAAATTTGCTCCATAATATTTACCCATGTGAAGTAACCCATAGCAACCAATGAGTTGTTTGCTTTTAAACAGGTATGAGTAAATGTTAACTGCAGATTGGTTGGTATAGGTGACTAGACATCTAGCAAACTTTTGCATCTTTTATTCAATGATAAGAAAAACAAACTTGCAGAGGTGCAGTAATCCACATCAGCCAATAAAATGTTTGCGTTCAAGCAGGTGACTAGTAATAAAATAAAGATAACTCTGGAGAACCACAGCAAGTTCAATGTGTTTATTCCATCACAACATATTTCGGATAAACATATCCATCATCAGGTGCTAGTTAAAGGATATGTTTTCCGAAACATGTTGCGATGGAATAAACACACTGAACTTGCTGTGGTTCTCCAGAGTTATCTTTATTTTATGCTGATCTTGGATGTGTTGTGGCCTTGACGGTGCAATTTACTCTGTTGAGAAGAACCCTATACATTTTGGAGTGAGAGACCACCAAGAATTACATAATTACAGGTGACCACTAAGCTGAGCAGTTGCTATTGGTTACTTTGCACCTTTTATTAAATTACCATTGAACTTGACTTTAGGCAAAGTCAGGATTATTATAACTCTACCAATAAATACTTCACCAATGTATTTTGGTCAAATGTCTTGATATTTTTAAGGTGCAAAAACACTTGATATAGAAGTAAAGCAGAATAAAATATAAATTAATTAAAATACACTTGCAAATATCCAAAATATTCGAAACTCACCTTTATTTTTTATGTTCTTATTTTTAAAACATTAACCAATACTCAATTCTTAATACTGAAATAACAAATTAATGATTTGTATAGATTTAAATATAATGTACTTTTACCATGCATTGGTAAAACCGGTGTTTTTGCTTCAGAAACACTGCTTCTAAAGTAAATTGTATAAAAACCCTATACTGAACTTAGTGCCTGCACCTGAGTTTTTGTTTATGGTCCCATTAAATCTTATTAGAGCTGACCTTCATTTTGATAGGATGCCAATCTATTTACGATGCACAGTACACTTACTGCTGTCCAAAACTCTAAATCCGCAATGTTATTTTCAGGCATCTTGCTTGATATTTTCTCACAATTAGAAAATACAAAATGATCGGAATATGTCATTCCAGAGCTGAAGCAGCAATCCTGGCTTATATCACAGAAGCAGTAATAAAGTTATATTATGTACTTTGCAGAGCTAAACGGGTTGTTCATCTTAAAATTACTTTAACCCTTTCTTAGTCAAAACTAAGGTTTCTAGCTACAGGTATGGGACCAGAATTCTCGGGACCTGGGGTATTCTGGATAACCTTAAGTCTACTAGAAATCATGTAAAACTTAAATGAACCCAATAGGATTAATATCTTAGTTAGGTTCAATTACAATGCACTGTTATTATTGGGAAATCATTTTTTTTTTTTAAAAAAATTGGATTATTTTGATAAAATGGAGTCTTTGGGGGATGGCTTTTCCTTATTTCAGAGTTTTCTGGGTAACGGGTATCCGGATAACGGAAACCATACCTGTACTATGAAGCAGAGCACGGTTACATTACAACCATTTATCTCATCTGGGCCCTTGTGATGGTGTGTGAAAATTTTATATGGTAGAGAGAATTATTTGTAATATAAGTTGTATAAATTTAGAAATAAAAAGTACACCATAAAAATCATGACAAAATCCATTTAAACAAAGTCAAATGCCACAAACTGATAATATTGTACACTGAATTTCGAATGATACAGTGTATAGATTTTTTGATCCGTTTTCAAATCTTTGCATGAAGCAACACGCAGCACTGGTTTTCAGGGTATAAAGACCTGCAGACCTTGATACACAGTTATGTGTTTACATTGAAGGTCAAGGTGACTCGGCAACACTTTCAACTTCATATTTTTCCTCTTAGATCATGTTTGTTCGCGTTATAGCGATATAAACAGTACTGACACCAACTTTAGTTATGGAGAGATGTAATGCTACCTGTTAAAAGCAAAAAGTTTCAACCTGAAAAACTGTGCTGTCAGTGAATATTTTGTTTCATAAAAGTGGGATATCTAATGCAAGCCTTCAATAAAGATATGACAACAAGCGTAGTTGGCAGTTCTTTATTAGTCATATAATATTTTGGTGCCTACTTCAAACACTGTTTTAAGTCTTGTTCTAATGGTGCAGTGGTCCTTCAGTTAGACAAGTCAGTGAATGAACGAAATACTGTTTGGCATTTTCTGTAGCTCTCTCTCAAAACACAAAGAAAGTGTCAAGGAGTTTCAAAAAATATTTTAGCCTGATATTGGTCTGAACAAGCATTGCATTTTCAGCACAGAGCTTAAAACATTTATGATGTTCTAAACTATTGAGACATCTTTTGCAGTAAATACGGATAAGGTTTTAAGCAAAGAAAAGGATAATGTTGCACATTCATTTGTCTACATTTTAGCTAGTAAACTTTTGGGCAGGGCTCTCTTTACCTCTTGTATCAAGTTACTACTGTCTGTAAATGTATATACCCATTTATTGCTGTGGAATAGATTGGCACTTTATAAACATGTGATACTAACAATACCAATAATAAAGTTATGTAGGGAGATCCCTTTTGGGACCAAGCTATATTTTTGCTTCAGATATGCGTGATCCATATTTTATAATCTGCATCTGTTATGTTCCAGAGACTTCCGGGTTGCAGCCATAGGCACCAAAGTGTTCATAGCCATGTAACAATTATACCACAAAACAAAAATGATCAAAAAAGAGGGAGTGCTTTAAGTATGAAATGGAGTTTATTAGACAAATATTTATGTACATGAAAAACTGATAAAAACACTTTATCAATAGAGGCTTATGAGCTCATCTGTGTTGTTCCATGTTGTGGTAATCTTCCTTCCCTTAGTTCTATGATCATAAGTACCTATCCAGGAACATTTGGAAAAAAATGGCTTTCCTTTTCAAGCACTTCCCGGGAGACATTTGAGGGGTTGACTATTGTGTTGCACCTGTAGCTTAGCAGTCTAAGTAGGCTAGCTCCTGCTGTTGGCAGCACCAGATTTTCCAGGCGGGCATGGTCCTATCACCCACCTGCACTACCCTGTGCAGGCAGACACACGCATGCATGCAAGTGCAGGAGCACTGGGGATCTGCCCATCCTCAGTGCTCCCTATAGAATGGTTGGGCGACATGCCACCCCTAATATTTTGCCGCCCTAGGCCCTGGCCTTTGTGGCCTCGCCACAAATGCAGGCCTGGCTGTTGGTAAGAAGATAACAGATATAGAGCTTGATTCAATTCAAATCGATAAATGTTTGAAGTAAAGATTTGTTTTCCTCCAAAAATTATTTTACCTAATTCAAATGGTCAATTTGGCACATATGCTTTATCAACATTTCCGGTTTGTACTACCGTTTTTGGAGGAAACCGTTGGTTTTCACAAATCAAGCTGCAACTTACCATGCTGTATTCTATATCCTTGTAGAATTGCTTTAATACAACATATGTCAAGTTCATAACTTTTAATTTTTTGATGCAGAAAATAACTTTCGGTTACCCTCTAAAGTTCAACACTGCCTAAAAGTTCTACAAATATCTTCTATTGGCTCATCTCAACCAAGCAAAGGTTATTTGTTAAACACCACACCCAGACATAGCAATGCGATAAAAATGAGTTGCTATTCATGTATGGCAAGAGGCCAAGGAGTGAAGGGTTTTTATGGTTCTGTTTACCATGGCCAAATCTAGTGGTACCACTTTCAGATCTGGGTCTTAAAAACAACATTGAAAATGACCATAGCATATTCAACTTGCAAAGATGAAGGGTTAACAGTCATGTTCAAACAATTCGAGATGATTAAATCATTTACACAGTGGATTAGTGGGATCCATTGAAATGGAAATGATTAAGAATGATTAGAGATGTCAACTGTTGAAAGGCCTATTTAGGATTTGTGTGGATATGTCTCAGTTAACATATAAGATGTTAATATTATAAACACATCAATATCTTTTTGAAGGTTTTTCTTCATAGCTTTAGAATGTGACCAATAACCCAGAAGACAAAATATATTGACGTGTGAGGTTGAACATATTGTTATTGAAATATACATAGGCATAGCTGTGACCGCCTTTAAAACTCTTGTTCAAGGTGGTGTAAGGGAAAGAAGATAATGCAAAATACTTCATTCTTTAAAGGGTTTTGGGTTGAGTTGCAAAAAAGGGAAGATTGTATCATACGTACCGTGATCTTCCTTTCATGGACAACTCCATGTCATACTTACCAGGATAGCCCATGCCCCAGTGCTCCCATCAGAAGGACCCTCCTCAAAGCTTTAAAAGCCCAACCCCACCCCACAATCAGGTGTCTCGTAATAAGCTTCTAGAAACTACCGAAAAAGGAATGGGAACTATGACATGGAGTTGTCCTTGAAAGGAAAATCACGGTAAGTATGATACAATCTTACCTTTTCAATGGACAACTCCATGTCATACTTACCGGGACTTAGCAAGCTAATATCCCCAATGGGAGGGTAATTGTTCCACATAAGGAAAACTGCCAGAGTGTAATCTATACCAGATAAAACTCAGAAGAATTAAACTTCCACAGGTGGACTGAAATTACCTTGTAGAAAACCTGTGAACTCAATTTTTTTCCGAGGAAATGGACTGCCAGAGAAAGAAAAAGAAATAGTACTCTTTAGAGGCAGAACTCCAAAGTAATGATACCGAGTGTGAAGCCAGCATGTCCATTCTATAACAATTCCACCAAAAAGGATCCAACCACGTGCCAACCACAAGAGCACCATTGGAAATTGCTCAAAAGCATGGTACCTGCAAAAGATGATTTAGTAGGGGAAAGAAAAATCCCATCACTAGTATTCTACATGCCCCAGCTATGTATAACACTACAGATACATAGCATCACCTAGTGTAGTTCCCTGTCTCTTTAATACTAAGGAACCTGTATTTATCCAGGACCATAAACAATACACCTTATTAATGAAAGGTCTGTAGAATGACTCATGGAGACGGACTGCTGCCACTGCGGGCATACCTTACTTGCCCCGGGAGGTAACTAGGAGCATTCTGCAGCCTGTATGGGTTGAAATTGTTCTTATCATTAGCTCATGATCCTCCACCAAACAAGGCTGGATAGTATTAAGGATCTGCGTGCCCTATGGAGTGGGCATTGTAACAGAAATGCATACAGATATGCATAACCTTTCTATGATACAGTCCTCTTGAGCCTTCACGGATGTGACCTGGAAATAACTGACATTTTTATTGTCAGGACCGCTTGGCACGGACTACACGTGGGGACGCCAGCGTCTTGATGCCGGCGCAATGACGTGACGCGCATGGCGCAAAATTCAAAGTTAAAAACTCTTCCAGGTCATGGGTTCAATGCCCGAATATAGCGTTTGTTTTGAACATTCCTGGGTGTGTTATTATTCTTGCTGAACTGATTTCTGGACTTTGACCCTGCCCGATTATCTACTTTGCTGTTTATCTGCCTGCCTCTTGAACTCTCGCCTGGACTTGTGATTATGATTCTGCCTGATCCCAAATAGTACTACGAACTCGGACTTTAACCTCTTGGGCCGAGCATCAAAATAGGAAGGAATTTGACAGACTGCAGGAAGTATAGCAACTATTACAATAGTGCTGATGGGTTATTTTCTTATCCTAGGGCTCCAGCCTGGAACATGGACAGTTCAAAACCGTTCTTAAGTATGCAAAATCAAAATTAATCTAAGTATGGGGATATAATTATGCACCTATTATTCTGGAATGGAACACCTCTACTAACTATACTAGCATGTCCAAGCCTGTAGGTAAGTCATGCCATAACCAGGGCCTTGCCTAAAGGCAAACACTGCAGCCTTGGTACAGAAAGTTTAAGCTCAATAAAACAAATTTTATAACACTCTGTCCTGGCGTTAACCCATAGGATACCAACCCCAACTAGCCAGGCCAGTTTATGGTGGTCTGAAAGGCAAAACACAAAGTAACATAGACCCTTAGAAAACATCTAGCATGCCATAATTGCATGCCTTCTGTCCACAATAGGGGTTAACATGACAGAAATAATAACTTGTTATAATGACCCTGTGGATAATAACCTGGATTAAAAGGTTTTTTTTCTCTCCAAGCCCCTAATGGGTCTTAAACTTTAGCTACACCGCATTGAAGGTGTGTACCTAATTTTACAGCCACATTTTTATTGCACCCATTACTCTAATATGGCCCGTGAGTATACCCTCAGTGAGCTGACTGGACCCCTATTGTACTTGAGACAAACTGGATAGGTCTGTGCTATAGTATACATCAAAGCAAGGCTCTAAAACCACGGCAGTAGTGAATCCAGTAAATACAAAAGTAACTAAAATTTGCTCTGACTGATTTGCCCACTGTCTTCTGGACTGAGGCCAGCTAAGTTGAACCTCTGTAGCCTAAGTAAGAGATCCTGATGAATATCAAACTAATTTTGTAAATAGACCTTGGTTTATCATAGAATATACGGAACATTTATCTTGCCTGAGGCTCAGGCTGTGGCAATATTAGAATCCTTGTTGAATGAATATCTGTGTCTATTCAGCCCAACACCTATCCTATCGCAAAAGGCAGAATACAGTATATAACTTATTTTCAAAATAAGCGGGCATAAAGTCCAGTCGTAGAACCTTGATTCTAATTAGTGAGTTCCCTATAGCTGATTACTACTCCTCCACCAGCCTAAGCTTTCAATGTAACAAAAATACGGACCACATATACCCCAATGGTTGTGGCCTACAAGTCAGCAGTTATAATTGTACAATACCTAGATGCTGTTTGACTGTTGCATTAGTGCACATATGCAGTATAGCCATATACATAAAAAACAGAATTGACCACTACTGTCACACAAGTATCTACTACATTTATTGTATCTATAATTCATATATTGGTTGGGTCATACTTACCGGGGCACAGTCCCCTAAACCATTATGGTATAATACTTATCCCCAGCACAGCTGATGTACTTAATTAAGTTCCTAATACTTATGCCTGACTTGACTCCCGCCTTTGAGCCAGTTTTAGCTGTTACCTTAAGCAAACATATGATACCCAAATGGCTTGTTTGCAAGAGTAATCCATGCTTATAACCTAAATCAAACATTGTATAAAACAAACAGGGATACTAGAGCAGTGACTTGTGTTACCATGCTTACATACAAACCTGGATGCTGTATAGGCACCATCTGGAAATGCCTAAAACCTCTCCACACCAAATCACTGAGCTGTTTAACACCTACCTTCAGTTTGGTGGTCATATTAATTGGTGTTCAAACCAGAGTAATGTATAACGTGTACATTTATATTTGGTTATTACCTTAGTCAGCCCCAAAGCCACTGAAATGTTTCAGCATATACATTCAGTTTGGTTAGAATATTAACCAGTGGTAGGGCCAAATAAATGTATAACATGTGCATTCATATATATGGTTATTACAGCCAGCCCCAGAACCACTGATGTTTCCCCATCTACATAGAGTTTGGTTGTAATTAAGCAGTGCCAGGACCCAGAAATGTATAACATGTACATTTATATTTGGTTATTAAAACCAGCCCCAGAGTCACTGAAATGTTTCCACATTTACATACAGTACATAGACTAGACTCATAAAGCAGAGTAAAAGAAGTACATGATAATTTAATTAACAAACCGTTACTATAACAGAACAGAGTTGTAACACAGAATCTTACCTGATGCTTCTGAGAATCATTCTGAGCTGCTAAGGGAGGCAGTAGGAGGGGAATCTACCTGTTCATTAACTGCACCTGAACACTGGCCTCCAGAGTAATTACCTAATGATCTACAGCTGCTGCTCACATAACCTGCAGACCCACATTGTATTTTCACGGAACATATATATTAGAATAACATTTGCACTGTTCACAGAACATACAGAGCAGCAATGTCTTACCATTGCTCACATAACATGTAGATCAGCTTGCGTTAACACTGCTCACTTAAGGAGACTAGCCTTTTATTAACAATGCTCAAGTAACATACAGACCAGCCTTGCCTTAATGCTGCTCTCAGAACCAGCAGATCGTCATTGCATTAACACTGCTCCCAGAACATGGAGATCAGTATTGCATTATCACTGCCATTACATTAGCATTGCTCATAGAACGTACAGATCAGCATTGCAGCTGCACAGTTCCCCCAATGGCCAAACTGGCTCATCCATCCTTAAGAGTTAAGAGACTCCAGCAACAGGATAGCATTCCCAGTTTAAACTTAGCTTTTAACTGCCAGCAGATTAAAGGCCAGGTTTTTTTTTTTTGCAAATTACCTCCACCTTGGGAAAAACTTGTGATGGAGGCAGCTGGCTCTGAAACCTAAATTCCTCCAGAAGAAACAAATAATACCCCAGTATATGGGAAAAAAGGAGAAGGCCATAAGGCTCAGGCCTGCTAATCCCACTCCCCAGGGCAACCCTGGGATTCCACCAGGTTACCTCAACTGCCACCAACCTCTCCCATCCGTAAAAATCATAAGGGGTATATGTGCCATATATGACGCTTTTTAGACATGCCCAGGTACGCACACGGATGGGGGGACATAGCACTTGCCACCTCACAGGTTATAATCAGGCCCAGAGGGCACATAGATCAAAGACAAACCAGTGATATTAGCCACAGTTTCACTACCTACCTGATCCAGATGATGAAAAACTGAAGACTCCAACCATGAGGGAATGTGCTTAGAGGGAAAAAAGCTCACAAGGACCAAAACCCCAGTCCCTAGGATGCTTTCCATCAAGCCCTAATGCTTCCCCAAGTTTAAAAAGAAAACTTACTTCTAACAGGAGCAAAAAATAAACTGAAGCAGAAGGAAAAAATAGACACCGGATTGGGGGGGGGGGGGTTGGGCTTTTAAAGCTTTGGGGAGGGTCTTTCTGATGGGAGCACTGGGGCGGGGGCTATCCTGGTAAGTATGACATGGAGTTGTCCAGCGAACATAAGCATTACCACCACTTTCAATGGGCCGTTAGTTAGCTCGAAAATACGTAACAGAAAGGTATAATGGGTAATGTGATAAGTGTTATGATTGTTCATCGTGTAAAAGCAAAAAGGCACACATCATACAAAATCTGGAACAGAAAATCCTGATATCCCACATGATCTTTCTCTTAAACCTCTACCTCAGTTCCTTTTACAGTTCAAAAGAAGAGAAGATGCTATATAGGAATTCTCCCTTGTATGAACCTTGAAAGCTTTATTTCTCTTAATAATTGAAAACTTTGGCATATCCATATAAACAACATGACCATCACCATCTTCGAAAGGGCATGTCTGGAAATGGATTTTGGGTGTCCAATTAGACTCAAAAGATTGGTGCTGCCGAATATCTTAAGAGCATTTAATATTCACAAGATAATTAATATAGAAAACAATATTCTTAATAATGTTTGCTATATCATAGCTCAAATTAGCATGTGCTATACATGTGTGGGATCTTTTCCTTTATAATAAGCTATATTGCAAATTGTCTTCTATGGTTTTCTTCTATTACACTTCTGCAATGTTGAGTCTTGATTTGAAAAGAAACATATTATTTTTAGAATGGCTAATTGGTTCCATCCACTACATTTCTAGCAGTAGCTGCAGGTATGTTACATGTCTGACCTGTCTGTGAATTAAGTGACCTTAGTGGTTCAGATTAAATATCTCTGGGTTTGAACTAAAAAACATTCAAGCAAGGGGGTGTAAGCAAGATACAAGTAATAAATTCCATTCCATTGTCCAAAAACAAATCATTGAATAAGTAATGTAAAAATACAAAACAGATAGGGGCAGATTCACTAAGCTCGAGTGAAGGATTCGAATGAAAAATACTTCGAATTTCGAAGTATTTTTTTGGTACTTCGACCATCGAATTGGTTAAATTCGTTCGAATTCGAACGAAATCGAACGAATCGAACGAAAAATCGTTCGACTATTCGACCATTCGATAGTCGAAGTACTTGCCCTTTAAAAAAAACTTCGACCCCCTACTTCGGCAGGTAAAACCTACCGAAGTCAATGTTAGCCTATGGGGAAGGTCCCCATAGGCTTGCTAACCTTTTTTTGATCGAAGGATTTTCGTTCGATCGTTGGATTCAAATCCTTCGAATCGTTCGATTCGAAGGATTTAATCGTTCGATCGAACGAAAAATCCTTCGATCGATCGATCGAAGGATTAGCGCTAAATCCTTCGACTTCGATATTCGAAGTCGAAGGATTTCAATCCGAGGGTCGAATTTCGAAGTATTTTTAACTTCGAAATTCGACCCTTAGTGAATCGGCCCCATAAACAAATATCTAACAGTTGTATTTGCAGACTCCTCACATGCTCTATATAATTTGGGAAATTTCAAATGTATGAGACCTGAATACCACAGGTAAGTATGGGAGGGAAAAAGTCAGATCCAATATCCTAGACAGTGTTTGGAGGTTTGTGTATTTGTATGTATTTGCTAGATGTGTATAATATGATATGTACCTATAATACAACCCTCTAAAACGAAACCACATTTAAGATTGCTTGTGGTTTTACAGTTTTGTGCTGAAAAAAAACATCAGCAATCTTCATATTGAACGGGCCTTTGTAATGAAGAAAACCTTCAGCAGCTTTTAGCTTTTTGCCAAGCTTTTTTGCCTCATATTCCCACGTGATTAGTAAACTCACATTGGGTTTCATTAAAGATTGCTTGTGCCAAAAAGCACAATCGATCATAAACGGGTAACGGTGTACATGTATTTTGTTGGGGAGTGGTGATGCAAAAATATATTTGTTTCAATAAAAAAAATCTACATATTCTTATGTTTTGTCTTATCTTATAGTCCCTTTTAGCCCCAAATTGTGTAAAAAAAAGGCAGGCTTTTATAATTTGGCTCCTGGAACGGAAACTATTACTTAAGTTTATTGTACTTATCATATGGCCCAAGTGCTAAATGATGTTTTAAAATAACATTAGTTCCAAAGCATAGCTACATAAAGATTGGCTATAATGAATAGCTGACTGAGTATAGGTTAGAATCCCTGCATATTCATTAGGAGGATACAGAAAAGTCTATAAAACAGTATGGAAACAGAGAGGTCATTAGTTATATAAGCGGTATGGTAACCATAGAATAATGGCTACTTATATGTTTGTGTGTATGTATTTATATAACAACGCAATGACTAATTTATTAGATTATTGTGAAAATGTTACAAACATACTATGCCTTCCTGCTTCTCATTACCTGTCTTAAACACCCCAGTAGCCACGCTACATATGTTGGGTTTGGTTTATTATTGTTTGTGTAAGATTTATGGAAACTCCATGGCTGGTGTCTCCTAACCTTGAAAGTGAAACAAGAGAAGCAGCAGAGTTTATGTAATATTTAGGGCTAAATAAACAGAAGTCTAGAACCTTCAATCATTGTCACACAAACCAGACACAATATTGGACTGCAGATAAATAGGGTGCTAAAGTGCCTGACTAACCAAACACTAAATGACATCCAATAATATATTCCTTTTCTTCACATGTAGAACATTGTAAAGAAATGTATTGTATATGTGTCTCTGCATAAATATTAAAGCATCAGTAATCAGCCATTTTAATTTGGACAGTGGACAGGCAGATTTATTTCCAATCATGGTTGAATGCAGGCAAATATATATAAGAAAAAGAGAATGAGATCTTTAACTAGTTTAAATTTACAAGCATCAATTGTTTTGTTTTTTCTTTCTTTCCCACTAATGAGGATTTAAAAAAAAAAGCTTGCAAGCTGGATACTGATTCACCAACACCAGGCCGCTGATTGATAATAAATCTATTATTATTATTATTATTATTAATAATAACAATAATCATAATAATAATAATAAATGGTCACCATGCAAAATTTTGTAAGTAAATCTGTGTATTCAGTTTTGACTATAAAACATGTGGCCTGGAAAAAAAGGCTGATGTTATTATGCATCTATGGCAATCCACATCAGCCAATGAGAACAGAGCCCTCTCCAGTCCTTACCCTACAGAGCTGTACTGGTCAATTGGCAACATGGAATGTTGCTATTATAGAGCTAAAACCACCTTAACTGCAATTTGATGTTACATTCCCATTGAATTCAGTGCATTTTGTCAAGATTTCATGATTTTTTCATTACTGCTGGGTTCTAACACTTCATAGCACAAAACGGTATTTGACTTTTCTAGTTGAATACAGTGTGACTAATTTACGCACTGATCATATTGATAAATCTTTCAGGATTGCCCAGCACTCATATTTGTAAATCTGCACATCATTTTTCAAGAAGGAAAAACTTGAAAATACAACTTGAGAAAATCGATACGTGAATGAAAATGCTTCATGCTATAAATTCCAATGATGGTTGTAAATGATATTCCAACAATAAAATCAGTTCATTAAATAGGAATCAGACACTGAATAAGGTGATTTATTGCTGCATATGAATCTAAATTAATTCATTGGTAACTCATATTAAAAATTCCAAAAAAACATATTAAATAGTGTATCTCTCATGTGCTATTGTAAGCAGGGCCGGCCTTAGGCCTATTGGACCAATTGGGCCCAATAGGGCCCCGCACCTCTGGGGGCCCCGCACCACAGATAATATTTCCCTCAGCACATGATGCTGCCTGGCCTGCCCCCAACTTTGAGAGTCCAGCCCATCCCCAAATCCATAGGTCCTGCCCACCCCCAACTCTGATAAGCCAGCCTATCCCCCAACTCCATAGGTCTAGCCTGCCCCCAACTCTCATAGGCCCAGCTTTCCTCCAACCTTGATAGGCCCTGCCTGCTCCCAATCCAACCAAGCCTGCTCCCAAGCTGAATCGGCCCAGCCTGCCCCAAACTAATTGGCCCAGTCCACTCTCCTATTTCCTCCCTCTCTCTCTTACCCTGTGTGCCCCTATTATGTGCCCCTATTTCATCCCTCTCACTCTCTTACCTTGTCTGCCCCTTTCCTTTCTATTTTGTGCCTGTATGCCCTTATTTTCCTAAATACTTGGTGTGTCAGTAGCCAGCAACACTTTGTCTAGGGGCCCCGCCAACATGGTCCCAATTGGGCCCCACATTTGATAGGATCAGCCCTGATTGTAAGAGTACAGTACAGTTATGAAATAATATGGTGCAAGGAAAGAAGTGGCTAACTCATTCATTTGTAATATGCTCAAATTAATACCTAAGTTATTAATATAGGAATTTAAAAAAATTACCTGAGCAAAGTGAATCTGTCATGAACCATGAAATCACCACCATCGTTAAATTGTCAAACAGATGCCATGTGAAATACCTAAGGGGCAGATTTATCAAGGGTCGAATTTTGAAGTACAAAAAACTTCGAAATTCGTCCATCGAATTGAAAAACTTTGAATTTGAATATCGAATTCAAAGTTTCTTCACCGAACTTGGCAATCCTACAATCGAATAAAAATCGTTTGATCAAACGATTAAATCGTTCGAATCGAATGATTCAAATGATTTTAGCGTAAAATCAAAAGATTTTTATTCGATGTGTAAAGACTTAGAAAAAGTTTGTAAAAGGTCCCCATAGGCTAACATAGCAATTCGGCAAGTTTAATTTGGCAAAGTATTGAAGTCAAAGTTTTTTTTAAAGAGACAGTACTTCGATTATGGAATGGTCGAATATTCGAACGATTTTTATGTCGAATCAAAGTTGAAGTAAATTCGAAGTCATAGTATCCTATTCAATGGTCGAAGTATCCAAAAAATTACTTCGAAATTCAAACTTTTTGTACTTTGAAAATTCACCCTAAGCAGTAAATCTGCCCCTAAGTGTTAGTATGAACAACAATAAAACGTACCTCTTTAAAGATATACATTAGCGTTACCTTAGCTGGATTAGTGATTTCAATCACCAGGAAAGAGAATTTCCAAATGGATGGAAACTGAAATAAACAATGGCCCAGCTAAGACAAACATCATTTCTAAGGATAATTTACACATTTGTATAAATATAAAACTTTAAGAAACATGTTGCTCATTTGCAGTTATCAAAAACAGGCAATTATAATCTCTAAAAAAATCTGCCATTTTCCATCTGCCAAACTCTCAAGCACTTTTAGATGAGCTGTACAAAAATCTATAAACCCTATATAGACATTTTCCAAATAAATAAACTTTGTATGGTCAATTTCCAAACCTTCAAAATTATTGAAAATTAAAATGTTTTCAACATAAAAATTATATTGACTGGAAAAGATTATTTGTTTTGGCACTGCGTCCAAATGTTTGGCTTTGAGACCAATGTTATGCTTTTGTTTGGCTTAGTCTAATTTGAACTTGTTTGAGTCCCTAAATCTCTTTTGCATCGGTGTATTATATTAGGCTGTCGTACGTCCAGTGTTTTTATTTTGAGAGGGTTTTGGCCATAAGCACAGTGGTTCCTACAGAGTGATATTTGTTTTCCATTTTCAAGCTTCCATAGATAATACTCTTTGCTGAGGCACACCGCATGGGAGTCTTGTTGAAAACACAAAAAGAAACATTCTTCCCAATGCTTGCAAACCAAGAAATGAATGTGAACCCTAAACTAATTGATTTGTCCTAGTCCTGAATGTCATTCCATACCCCTAGCTAATTACACATCAGATTGACATACAAGTGTTTCATTATACACAGAGAACCACACATAAAGGTCCTTAAAATTGTATTACAGAAGATATCAGTTCAACAAGGGAGAAAAGAATGGATTTACAACAGCTGCTCTTGCCACAGGGATAGCTAACAGATTATTTAACAAAACAGCTCAAACAAACGTAACCATCTAGTGGCACCATTCTTATTTTGGCCACAATTAAAATAATTTCAGCGTATGTCCTAAATTAATTATCTTAAATTTATGGTAAAGCTAAGCAGGAATTTACTTGATGGATTATCCATGAATTCATTAGTGGCAATATATAAGATTAATGAAGTATTTTCCAATCATTCATACTGTACTGTGTTTTAATTGCTCCTACACCATTAAAACTCAAACCCTATAGTTACGTTCCTCCCAAAATATATTCTAAACAATGGCAACCATTTCCACATTGTCTATCTTTAGATCATGCTGCTTGTAAATTGTCATTTGAAAAATCATATTTGGTATTTCTCAGAATGAATCATGCTTATGTGTCAAATACAGTATGAGTTATATGTCTTGCAATCAGACATAATTTCTAACAGGGATTACAAAGACATACAGGAACAAAAAATACTGCTCTTAGTTGCAAAAGTAAAAAAATAAAATTTTAAATTTAACAACCAGCCTGAATCTAGTCATTATGGACGTCATTTTGGAAAGACCAGTCCTATACAATTTCACAGGTGCAAAAAAAAAAGAGGAAGTATTTAAATGGATCCCTGTAATATGCAGTTTCATTATTATATTATAAGTGCTATGGCTTGTGCCTTGTGTTTTCAATATAATTAGTTAGTCAAAAAAGTTATCACCCTTTAAATCACTGATTGGTTACTGGCTTGTAACAGGTTAGAAAGCTGCAAAGGAAGAAGTAGTGTTATGGCTATTATGTTAGACATCTATTCACTCCAGCCTTAACAGTTTACATTTTTGGCTTACTATATTGAAAACATTTTTTATTTTGTACAATCATCTTTTTTTTTACTCAGTTTAATTTTTACACTAAACAGCAAATGGAGTTCTATGTGGCTTAGCTATGTACCATCTAAGAGAAATTGAGGCCCAAATAGAGCAGGTCTGGTATTCTTGACCAAAACCATCTTTTCTCTATTCTATCTTTGATGGATTTCACACTGAATTGCAATCAATTCTGATTTGACAGTCATATATTCCTCCCTCCAAAGGGTTCTTCAAACTCTTAACCTGTTCATTGTGTCAGTGGGGAATGAGTCTGTCTGTTTGTTCCACAATACCCAGTTTTATGGTAATTTATTCAATGAATCCATTTTACAGGAACAGACTTGTATGATGTGTGACATGGCACAATAACATTTCATTGGCAAGTAACTGATACCTGTGTGAGAGTTTGTTATTTCTGTAAAACGGATTCACTCCATAAACCTATTGTATAACATAATTTAAACGTAACCTTGCCCACAACCCTGTCATGTAAATAAGACAGGTGCCCCATCACTAAAATGAATCTCAGTTTTCAAACATTTGTTTTATGGAACCACCTTTTCATATCAAGAATGAAATGCTACTGACCTTCACATGCAACAAGCCCATAGACAGCTCATCCCACCAAATTAAAATCATATTGTATGTATGTATGTATATTTTTATTTGTATAGCGCTCCTTGAAGGCAAAACACTGTACAGCAAAACAATATATTAGTATTGACAAACAAGGGGTTACAAAAGTTACAATTATATTACAAATACAATTCACATAAATATAAAATAAAATTACAATACAGATTAAGTGCTAAATGTCAAGGAATCAAAAGGCTAGAGGACCCTATCCCGTAGGGCTTACAGTCTAAATGGGTATTGTAAAAGAAAGTATAAAAAATGTGTGCACAATATATATTCTAGTACTTTTGCATGTACACTGACAGTGAGTGATAGACATTATTGTGTATGTTCAAACAGTTTCATTTTCTAAATCCAGGGTACTAGTGGAACATAAATACCCTAAAGGCAGCTGTTCAGTCACCCAACTAGGCAATGATTGAAGGACTGGCTGCTATTTACAAACTATGAGAAATAAAAAGGAAAATATGACAAGAACAAACAAAAATCTCTATAAAAAATCAAACAGAGAACACATTACACAAACACAACACTTCCAATAAGTATTTCCAATATCCAGTTCCCCATCTGTCTGTCATTACATATTGAGCTTACTGGACACCAGAAATGGCACTTAGCAGCAGATTCACAAAAGATTGCATAGCATTATGCTGTCTCCAAAGAAATCTTCTACTGCTTAAGTTACTGTGATTTCTTCTCTCAGTGGAGAAATATAAAATGCAGCTGCACCATTAAGGTTGGTTGGGCAAAGCAGTTTTAAAGGTGCGCGGCCTCTGTAACCACAAGAGAGACTGCAAATTAAATTTGTATATAAATATAAGTGCAGTGGCGATCCTAGAGGGGGGCGAGCCCTGGTGCCTGACGCGCAGCCGGGCCCCGCCCCCCCCTCCGTACAGCCGCATTTGCAGGCATTTTCATCGGCGAACGGACTGCCGGGGGGACCCTGAGGGGTTGCGGGTCCTGGCCCCTGCTCCCCCGGTAGTTCCGCCACTGTATAAGTGCCAGTACACACCAATTCACACACACATGTGAGTATTTCTTGAATTTGGGAAAAAAGGATGGTGTAATCATATTTATATATTTGCATATTTACTTCTTTCTTTTCCCCTTTGGACTAATTGAACAATATAGGAATTATGAGATTGAAAGTTTGAACTCTTGTCACATATATAAATGTTAATATATGCAATGCTTTGTTATTTTGAATAAATTATAATAACAATCAAATTAAAAATCACACATAATCAACATCGCACTCGATTAGGCGTCAGAAGAATCAGTCACAAAGAAAATATTTTTTCATGTAATTTTTTCCTCATTTGAAGCAAATTAGTTTGTTGATATTTCGATGATTCAAGACCCAGGAAGAAAATTACTTTCAGCAATAAGAAGTTAAGTAAAGCAAAATACCCAATGCATTATGAAATCATTCATTTGCTCTTTAGCAAAAAAAATCCAACAGCCTAATTATGCAGCGTGGTATCAAATCCATTTAGCCGATCTGACAGATACAAACCAGACCTACAGTAAAAAGTTATTTCAGGGGGTAGCAAAGACACAATAAACATATATGCTAAATTTGAGAGTTTCAAATGGACCTTAAAGAAGCGCTTTAAATTTAAGTTATTCACGAGGGTGGAGTTGGTTCCATTACTGATTGCTTGTGAGGGCTTTTTGGCTCCTGTTAGCTCATCTCACTCTAACCAAGTTTGGTTTTCTATTACTGAATATAGTTAGGTATCTTTATCAAACCCTGTGTTACTTTAAAATAAGCTATTTTTCTACTTGAGCTGAAATTTAACAATAAACAGAAAAACAGCTTAAATAAGGGAAACATATATTTGCAGTACAAATGAAATGTCACACAGATATACAAACCTTCTCTATATTTATTACAGGTAGGTTAAAGTTGATATTTTCAGGGATTCACTAAAAACACAGGGCCATTTGTTGTAAGAGATTGGTTTCAAGCGTTTTCATTTTGACAGTTTTAGCTTTTCCTTGAAATTATGAAGGACATTTTACATGACAAGCTCAAGTAAATAACACCAAGGGGCAGATTTATCAAGGGTCGAATTTCGAAGTAAAAAATACTTTGAAATTCGACCATCGAATTTAACTACTTTGAATTCGAATATCGAATTCAAACTTTTTTCATCGAATTTGGGTATTCTGCGGTCAAAGTAAAATCGTTTGATTAAATAAACGATTAAATCCTTTGAATCGAACGATTCAAAGGATTTCAGCGATCGATCAAGCGATTTTTCTTCGACTTCAAAAAACGTAGAAAACTGCTCTAGAAGGTCCCCATAGGCTAACATAGCACTTCGGCAGGTTTAATTTGGTGAAGTATTGAAGTCGAAGTTTTTTTAAAGAGACAGTACTTTGATTATCAAATGGTCGAATATTCGAACTATTTTACTTCGAATCGAATTCGAAGTCTTAATATCCTATTCGACGGTCAAAGTATCCAAAAAACTACTTTGAATTTAGAATTTTTTTACTTCGAAAATTCCCTTGAATTCAATTCAACCCTTGATAAATCTGCCCCCAAGTATATAATGATACTAATGATACTCATTTGTTGTTGCTTCTAAAGTGCTGTGTTTTTGAGAAACATACAATACAAGATGACTTCATTAGGGTAGCCATTCAAAGTCGGGACTTTGAATGGCTACCCTAATGAAGTCATCTTGTATTGTATGTTTCTCAAAAACACAGCACTTTAGAAGCTATAAGGGGCAAATTTATCAAGGGCTGAATAGTAAATTCAAATTTTAAATTACAAAATTCACACATTACAATTTTAATCCCACTATTCAAATGTAAATTTGAATGTGAGATTTATCACAACTCGAACATGGAAACAGTCCTAATTCAAATATTCACCACCTAAAACCTGACAAATTCATGTACAAGTCAATGGCAGAGGTCCGTTGAGCCATTTGGAGATGTTAAAATCCTTCCCGACATTCGAGTTTTTCTTAAATAACCTACCATTAGAATTGTGAGTATATTCGAATTTAAAAAAATTCACATGAATTTGAAATTCGACCTTTGATAAATGGGCCTCTAAGGGGTGGGTTTATCAAAGGTCTAGATGAAATTTCAAATAGAATAAATTCGAATTTAAGCTTTTTTGTGTGTACTTCAACTAGGGAATAGTCCAAATTTAATTTGAATTTGAAAATTAAAAAATTCGAATATCGAAATTTATCATGTACTGTCTCTTTAAAAATTCAACTTTGAACATTCGCCATCTAAAACCTGTCAAATTGCTGTTTTAGCCTATGGGGGACCTCCTAGAACCTATTTGGAGTCAATTAAAGTTTTTTTGGGGAAAAACTTTGAATTAAATTTGATTGAATGCGATATTCCTTAGATTCGTACAATTCGAATTTGGTCGAATACGAACCTATTTGATAGAAAACTGAAATATTCAAACAAAAAAAACTTCAACTTAATTTCGGTTGGTCTTTTTGAATTCGAATTTTGAAGTTTTTTCAATACAAAATTGGAACCTTGATAAATATGCCCCTACATGTAGGGATTCAGTAATAAGGGCAACGCTATGAATTTAGGAGCATAGAACCTACCATGTAGGATGAGGTTTTTTTTTAGATACTCTCTTAGTTATCTCAGTATTAGGTTTCCCCCTTTGACACTCTTTTAGGGCATATTTATCAAAGATCGAATTTTGAATTAAAGGGATCCTGTCATGGGAAAACATGTTTTTTTCAAAACGTATCAGTTAATAGTGCTACTCCAGCAGAATTCTGCACTGAAATCCCCCCATGTCAGATTTCAAAATTGAGTATAAAAAAAAATCTGTTTGCTCTTTTGAGAAATGGATTTCAGTGCAGAATTCTGCTGGAGCAGCACTATTAACTGATTTTTTTCCCATGACAGTATCCCTTTAATGTAAAACTACATTAAAAACTACCCTTAACTCCCAGAAATTTGACCAATTGAAATTTATTAATAAAATAATTTTTTTAAACTCAGATGAATGAAATCGACCCAAAAACTCGAATCGAATTTGAATCTAATTCAATTTGAATTTTAAAAACTCAATACTCGTTTTTTTCTCCCCCATTGACTTAAACAGCAAATCGGCAGGTTTTGAGTTCTTAAAGGGCCAGAGTATGATAGATCTCGAAAATCGAATTAGAATTTTTTTAAAAACTTGAATAGAATTTGAATAACTCCCCCATAAAACATTTTGAAATTCAAATTTCGAATTCAGATTTTCACTTGACCCTTGATAAATCTGCCCCTTAGGGGCAAATTTACTTACCCTCAAAGTTGTGCCAGCATTGGCTTCGCCGTACTTCGCCAGGCATAGATTCCCCAGGGCTGCGCAAATTCATGAACATCCAAAGTTGCACACAAGTTACCGATCGTTTGCAAAGTTGTGCTAGCGATCTTACGATCAGCAGTTCAAAGTTAC
This sequence comes from Xenopus laevis, assembly GCF_017654675.1. Lineage (NCBI taxonomy): Eukaryota > Metazoa > Chordata > Amphibia > Anura > Pipidae > Xenopus > Xenopus laevis. The sequence goes on from NC_054377.1 coordinate 89,347,929, forward strand.
GCTAGGGATGGCAAATTTGCATACGGCGTGCAGTTAAAGTACAATGGCCATAAATACAGCAGCAAACACATTACACTAAACATGTGCCCACAGTATCGTTTAGGTGCCATATGTTATCAAATGTAGGGGGTTAGAAGGGTACCCTAAAAAAAAATTTACAATCTTTTTCAGCCTATCACCCTATAAAAAGTAAAAGACGCCAGCGTTTTTTTTGGGACTTAGAAAAAATGTAAACTTTTTTTGGACCATCCCTATCTACTCAATAGCATGTCGCCTGGTCTGAGGTGGCGAAGTAAAGTCTGGCGCAAGAGTTAAACTTTCGCTAAAATCTGCGTCCCTTCGCCATAGCGCAACTTCGCTTGGCATAAGGATGCGAAGTAGTGCTACAGTAGGTCCACTTCGCTAGCAAATTTATGCCAGCACCCGTTAGTAAATCGGCGAAGTGACAAAATGACATCACGCTGGCGAATTTTCACTAGCCACTTCGCCCTTTAGTAAATTTGCCCCATAGTGTGTACAGGAGGAAATAGCAGTCAAACGTTTTTATGTTAATCAGAGTCTGTGGGAAAAGGCCCCAGTGGTGAATGATTATGGGGCCGATTCACTAACTTCGAGTGAAGGATTCGAAGGTAAAAAACTTCGAATTTTGAAGTTTTTTTTGGGCTACTTCGACCATCGAATGGGCTACTTTGACCTTCGACTACGACTACGACTTCGAATCGAAGGATTCGTAGTAAAAATCGTTTGACTATTCGACCATTCGATAGTCGAAGTACTGTCTCTTTAAAAAAACTTCGACCCCCTAGTTCGCCATCTAAAAGCTACCGAAGTCAATGTTAGCCTATGGGGAAGGTCCCCATAGGCTTGCCTAACTTTTTTTGATCGAAGGATATTCCTTCGATCGTTGGATTCAAATCCTTCGATCGTTCGATCGAACTATCTGCGCTAAATCCTTTGACTTCGATATTCGAAGGATTTTAATTCCTAGTCGAATATTGAGGGTTAATTAACTCTTGATATTCGACCCTTAGTGAATCGGCCCCTATGTTTTTATATATTGATGAAAGTATACAATTTTTACTCGTTTGAATATCTCTGTGTGAATTGAAACGTTGGTGTGATGGTGTTTGTTGTATTAATTACTGGCACTTCAAGAAAAAGAAACTATGTTGGATTGCTTATGCAGAATACTCCAGAGATAATAGACCCCACTGAAAAGGGAGATGCCATTTACCAACCTAAATTGTTTAGCATTGTTTAGCAGCTTGCAGATCCAACAACTATATTGGGATTCAAATTCTGGTAATATCCACCATTCAAGAGAAGACAACTCTTGTGACGTTAGCATTGTAGACTGAAAGAATTTTTTTTTACTTCTAGTCTACATGATGGAGTAAGCTTTAAGAGCTAAAGGTGATAGGACAACAGTTAAATGGTTAAGACACTCTACAGTAAAATGTGTTTGCCTGTCTTCACTTGCTGCTGAATTCACTTGGATTGGGAGGCTGGTATGGCAGGTACCCTGGAATTGTTCTCAATTTTGTTATTAAAACATGCATTCCTGTGGGGCTTTGTTAGTTCTACAGGGATAGTAATAGTTTGTTATAAATTATGTTTATGTTACATTAAGTTACTAAGGGGGTTATTTATCAAAGTCCAATTTTATCTCAACATTTTCTGCTGCAAACTCCTATCAAATCCGCTCAGGTTTTTTTTACTCTTATTTGTTATTAAATTTTCCAGAATTTTTCACCCAAAAACTCAGATTTTTTCAGATTTTTCACCTGAAAACTCAGATTTCTTATGCTATTTGCCAGAAAACTTTGGGGTATTGCCCGATACCCAGTGCACATCAAAAAATCATTGGGACTTTTCCCCATGACTTATATGCAACCTCGACAGGTCTGAGATGCCGGATTTTCTAATTTGTACTTTTCCATCTTCGGGGGTTTAATAAATTCCGAAAAATTTGTGATTTTTTAAAAGTCCGTTTTTATTTAAAAAAAAAAAACACTAGTTTCGGGATTTTTGCAATTGGAGTTTAGTAAATAACCCCCTAAATCAGGGCTGTCCAACTGGCGGCCAGCGACCCCCCTTAATTGGCCCTCCACATCAAAGTCTGCCTGCTGTGTCTGCTTACCATGTGTAAGATTTAAAAGGTGTATTGGACACAAAAATATTTACCAGCTTGCACACCCTGGCTCTCCAAAACGTGTATTGCCCGGCCGAGAGGGCTTCGGAAACCCCACAAACTTCCAAGATTTTTGACAAAGGGGATCACCCCGAAACGTTGCATCACGCAAATAAAAATTTAGCAAGGGTTATCCCTGCTTGCAACTAAAGACCTGTGTGCCGGTGGAATTATTTGTGCTAAGATTTAAAAGGTATCAGTACAGAGATTGACTGGTCCCTGCATTGTTTAAACCTCAAATTCACACTATAATGCCCTGCATTGTTCACGCCAGTGATCCCCCTGTATTGTTCACACTTGTGACACCTCTATTGTTCACATCCAAAAGCCTGTACTGTTCACACCTGAGACCCAGACTGAAATTGTCCACATTGTTCACTTGTTAGTGTTTATTGTTAGTGGCCCCTAAAGTGTTTCATCATATGCTGGGGTACTGTATTATACACAGGGGAGGAGGAGGCATATGGATTTATGGATATGTCTTATATGACTTAGATTTTTTCACATATGAGTGACATCCTTGCCAGGGCAGGCACAAGGTAGTTCGGCACCCTAGGCAAGAGCTTCAATCAGTGCCCCCCTGTCCTGCATTACCATTTCCCTCCTTACCATGATGGTTTTTAAATAAAGAGAGCAAGAAAATGTACAACACTTTTTCATTTATATTACTGCCCCCTGTACCTGTACCAGCAAGCCCAGTAGTCATCCATAATACACCCCCCATACCTGTGCCAGCAGACAGCCCTCCTGCAGCCATCATGTTGCCCCCAATCTTTACCTATGTCAGCAGCAGCCAAAATAATTAAAAAATGAAAAAAAAAAACCTTAAAAGTGCGCCCCTTAATGATGGCGCCCTAGACAGCCGCCTACTCTGCCTACCCCTCGTTCCAGCCCTGATCCCTGCAGTGAGCACCAACCATCTGTTTTTTTGGTGTGCTATTAATGTGGACATAGTGTGGTTTAAAGTGGGTGTGGTCTAAAAACAGGGAGTGGCTAACACTGGCTTCCATTATCGGCCCTCCACCATGTAGATTAGAAAAATTCCTACCCTCAGTACCATAGAAGTTGGACAGCACTGCCCTAAGTGTATTCAAATTACTTGTGTAACTACTGGCAATTTAGAATGATTGTGTGTGCGCAAGATTTTAGGCATTGTGGGTGAGTGGTCCCTGCTAATTCAAAATATCAACCAAGTGCAACAAAACATTGTGTTTACAATATTATGGAAAAATTCAGAAAACAGAAATGTATAACAAGGAATGCATAGAAGTCACTTCTGAAGCTGCTTAATAATTTGTAATACACATTTGACATTAAAGGATGTAAAGGCAAAAAAAAATAAAATCCCATTTTTACTTTCTTTAATGAAAAAGAGATCTATCTCCAATATACTTTAATTAAAAAATGTCTACCGTTTTTATAAGAAACCTGACTGTACGCAGTGAAATTCTCCATTCGTTTTACTTACTCTGAATGAACTCAAACATGTAGAGATTCATATCTGCAGCAGCCAGAGAATGTAAATGACGGGGGAATCACACTGCACACAGTCCCGGTTCTTATAAAAACTGTACAGATTTTTTTAATTGAATGGCATTTTATTTCTGCCTTTACATCCTCTTTAAGGTTTCCAACTCCAGCTGCAGGACAAAGATCATGGAGCCAGATTTAAACAGATAAACTGGGATTTTATTTGGAGGATTTTTTTTGCTGCCACTGGTTCTGGAGAGTTGGAGAAAGTTTGTATTGAACAATACAAAAACTATAAAATCCACATTAGGTTACATAACAACACAGTGCAGTCTGCATATTCTGATTATTAATTAGCCTTGCTATATCTGCTCTATGGCAGATATTATTTGACTTGTGCAGTTTTGATAATTTATGATCCATAAGCAGCAGCCCAGACTGCACTGAGCATGTGCACAGTCTTGGTCTTGCAAAGATGTTTAACAAGATGGTGACCCCCTGTGGCCAGCTTTGAAAGCATAAATCATTTGTTTAATTAGGCTTCTTGTGCAGTTATTGAAGTTATTGTTTTTGTTAACATTGTTTTTAACATTGTTAGCATTTCTAGCATTATTCTATTTTAGATCAGGCACATTTTAGGGGCTGCTGTTGCCTGAGACAGCACCCCCGATGCCGCTCCCCTCCCACTCGCAGCGGGTCGAGGAGGGGTCACATCTCTAGTGCAGTGAACGCTATTGCACTAGCTGAACAAGAAGAGCCAAATTTCCTTTTAAAAAACGAAAATTCAGCTCTTAAAGTTACCAGAAGTGACAGGAGGAAATGTTGGAGCTTATTGCAGTGTTGCAATAAGAAAGACAAGTGTTGTAGAGTGAAAGAAACATTTTCATCAAGGTAAAGTCTATTAAATGTAGGAATGAATTGCCAAAATAAAAGTTGCATTTTGAGAATGGAAACAAGTAAAGGGGTTAGCATTACTGTAGATGCCTAACACCAAACAGTTCATTTAAATATGGAAAATGATAACAGAGGGCCATGGTGCACTTCATTGCTCATTGTTGAAGCACCCTGGTCAAGCCAAAAAAAACTTTATACCAATAGATCCCACACCTGTACATATAATGCATTGTTATTTACCATCCCCTTCTCTAAAATGTTTGTAATGAAATGCAAGTGTGTAATGCTAAATTCAGTAGGTTTGGAGTCTCGACTGGTACAGGTATTATAAAGTGACCCCCCCTTGGTGTATTAAAAGAAAGTAGTGTCTTAGATCCTTCATGTAGAGATTAGAAGTGTATCCAGAGCTGGGGTTGTGTATTCCCCTGAAGAACCAGTTTCTGCACAGGGGACCCCATGACTGTTGGATATAGAAGGAGTTCCTCGTAAACAGGCCTAAAAGTGCTTCAGTTACATAACTTACTACTATACACTCTGTGAGTGCTAAAGTATTGACGTATTTTGTGCGCTGTTAACTGATGAGCTTTAATTACAGTTTCCATTGTACCATAATCATGCGTATCTAAATGTGTTCAATGTATTTTTAACCAATACCTTTATACTGCATATGCTGTAAGGGTGTGAGGAATAAGTTACCTTGATCTCTTGTTGATCAGTCATGTAGTAGGAGGCATGTAATCACTAAACTAAATATAAAAATTCCAACATATTTATTCTTGTCAAAAGAGATTAGTTAAATAATGTCTTTGAACATTATAACCAGGCCTTTTTGAATAAATTATTTATGAAAAATATTATAGTTGCAAATCTTGTTAGCAGGAATTTGATGATTTCTTTAGTGATCTAATTGAGGGCAATAATTGCCATGAAGTATTACGATATACAAACCCTCTCCACCCATATTTAAATGCAATGCCGTGGTTTAACATTTCTAAGTGGTTATTTTAGTGCTTTTTCATGATACAAAAGCACATGTAGGATAGGGTAACTCTGTTGACCAGTACATTATTCAACTTGTTTGTCTGCAAGGAATACGACCACCTAATTTCAATAGGCATTTGCTGGTTGGCTGAAGCATTTCACAATTGATGGAGAAGAGGCTTCTTTTGTGGTTCGCACCTTTTGTGGCTACAAAGATGAATGGTTTGGAAACACAAGGTTTCTTTCTGCCCCACTGTATTCTGGTATAATTTCCCCCATGAATGGGCTCTCATGATAAGGAGGGAAACTGGGGGGTCGAGATGGGATGGTATGCAATAATGCTTATAATTGCAGGGTCCTTCAAACCAACAAAGCTTCTCCCAACACTTTGCTTTATAGAGGTACAATGTTTCATTACAATGGGTTTGGTAGAAAGCTGGAGGAGCAGAAAGATCGGGACAGATACTAAAGGTGGAAACGTCAGTCAAGTGATGGTCCTTTGGTGAGGTTCAAGTGGTGAAATGCTAAGTGGCTGAGAACTGGGTCCCAAACATTACTCTGAAAAGCTGAGCATATTCAAAAAAACGTATGCTCGTAATGGATCAATCTTTCCTATAGAATGTATTATTGTCACAGTTGTATTAGGTCATTTGTGGCAGCTGTACATTATCCAGCAAAGGTGGCCACACTTTTCAACACTACCTTCAAGTACTGTATTTTGTGAGAGTAGTTATTTAGTATACAGAAACAAATGCCAAATACAGAAGGATCAGTAAAAACAGCTAACAATATTTTTTGACAAACATAAGCTATCTGTGACTGTGATAACAATGGAATAGAACATTAGTAGGTATAATATGGGCTCATTTATGCAGAATTCATCTATATCATTGATTTTTGTGCTTGTTTTCATTGTTCTTTAGAGATGAGTAATGTCTTATTTCATCAAGTCGTTTTACTGCTATGTGTTATACCTGATATATATATTAAATTTTTTATACATAAGATCAAACAATGGTTACAATTCTTCCTGTATTTGAATTAAAAGCCATGGGTCTAGTAGTATTGGCAGTTAAATAGTTGTTTTTTTTAATAACTTGAAAAAAACATCATCACTTGAATCATTAACTATTTTACCCTACATTCTATTTGTCATAATGTATAGGAAGTGATCTTCTGAGTCAGTTCATATTCCTATTACATTTTTATTTCTACATGTGTTTAGTTTTTAATATTGCACATCACAGCCATACCCTAAGCAGAAGTGCTCCATGTATGAGCTCTTTCACCCCTTAGTGCTCTTGAACTTGAACTCCCTGGTGGAATTGTAAATGACTGATTTTAGCTAACATATAACTTCTCTAACATAGTTTATTCATTAGAGGCAAACATATGGACCTACAGTGTCAGAGCAAAGTTGGCATTAGTTGGATCTACAGTTCTATCTGCCCTTGTATTAATCCTGTTCTTATCTCACTGATGACGTGAAGGTGACTGGTGTCTCAGTAAAACATGTGTGTGTGTGTGTGTTGTGTCGTCAATTAGCTCGGCCCTACAGCAGAATGGGAATAACTGGGAAAAGCAGCAGTACTTGTAATTGCATTACCTGAAAAACACAAATCAATGGATCTAATAACATATGAAGTAACTGATCCTACATACATATGTATTCCATTAGTCACATAATGTGAGAACACATTGTAAAAGTCCCCACTTGCTAGTACTTATGCGACAAATGTTTTGAAAAATTATATTTTGTGTCACCACTCAAATTATTTGCTCTTGTATTACCTTGTTCTGCTGCTATCATTTCTGGAATGTCATTCTGCGCACTAATCAAATTCACTATAGTGTATTTCATCCCTCAAATATCTGGCAAATAAAATTCTTTCCATATGCGTAAATAGTTTGCTCTTACAATTAGACTGCGCTTACATGTGATAAAACTGCACAAACCCTTTTTCATATTTTTACAAAATAAAGCAACAAATATATAAATCTGTACACAATTTCTACTTAAATAATATTGCAGTTTTCAATTTACCTGCCAGATTTTACTGATCTTTCAACAAAACAATCCAATATTTACTGGGTTCTCTTTATAAATAAGCTTGAAAAGCACCTGGCCGTGCTTGTTTTATGTAATCTATTTCAGCTAATTCACTGCCAATATGAATAACTATACAATATCTAGCAGTGCACAGTTTAAGTCCTTGATACAGGCAAGATGTTCAGGCATTCTGCATTCAATATACTGTAAATTATTTAGCATGGTAGTTGCTTATTTTAAAAATATCCATTTTGAAAGGATCCATACAGTAATTCCATTTTCATGGTATGGCATCTTTTATCAAGAAACCCATTAGAGTTATTTTAAGCAAATAATGGACTTTTTTAAACAAATATTTTCCCTTCCTCTGTAATAATAAAACAGTACCTTGTAATTCATAGTATTCTCCTGACAGCACTAGTCAAGTGCCACAATGGAGGAGATACAACCTCATTGTGCATACCATTTCAAAAGTTTAATTTGCCAACAACAACAACAATACATGCTTTTTGAAAATATTGGTGAACATTATTGAAATGGAAGTTTACATTTTCTGTATCCAAAATAGAATTTCTCAGGTTCAAATTTATTATTCAGTAGTAATAGGATTACTGTTGAAAAGAAAGTTCACTTTGACAACTGAACATATATGTAAAAAACAAATGTCTGCACTTTACTGATATGAAGAGTGACAAATTGTAATTATTTTACAGATTGTTATGGAAATAATGTTGACTTGATGACAAAACAATCCTGATTATAAAGTAGCTCAGATTTAAAAAAATGGGGTTGGGGATGCCATTTAACTTTTTTATAACAGCTTGTTTTATACAGGGTTGAACTGGCCCACCGGAACACCTGCACCCTGCCCACTGCCCCACCACAGTTTAGAGTCTCCCTTCCATTATTCCTCTCTTACTTCTAGGCCCCACTGATTGCCTGCCTCCCTGCCTCCCTGCTGCCAACTGTGTGTCTCCATTGGAGGCTACCCTGGGGCCCCACCAACTGTGCATTGAAACATTAACTTTATTCATACTAATATTACTACTGTTAAATATGGCCTATCCCGATGGACCAAACTACCTCTATCTCTCTGGGGCAGAGTGAGCATCAATCAAATCCTGATCCCCTTCCTGTGGAACAACAAAACACCAAGAATAGCCTGGACCAAACTATGTGCACCATACAAAGAGGGGGGACTAGCTCTCCCCAACTTTCACCTGTATTACTAAGCATCACAAATCTGTCATCTTCACTGGTGCTTCAACCCAGACCCATACAACCCAAACTCACAACTGCAAGCATTTCTACTATCTTCTTGGGAGAGCCTTCGTAATTTCCCATATCACCACCCCAAAGATTCAAGCCCTCTACAAACTACCTTAAGCACTCCCCAAAAAACCTGGTTGATAGCTGTCAAGACGCTAAGTTATGCACCACCTCTACTATCCCCCACTTCCCTTTATGGGGAAACCTGTACTTATGTCACTTCAGACACCTACAAGACCCTACCTTTTGGCCTGACCAGAATATTAAACATCTGTGGGAAATCCTAGAGAACCACACCTTTTTTTTTCCACGTATCTCACACTTCAGCAAAAGTGCCAACCAGCTCAGATTCCAATTTCTAAATATCTCCAGCTGAGACGTCTTCTAATTCACTACCCTCACCCCCTGGCAGACTTGCCTCACTATAGAAGAAATGCTCCATGACCCCAACCCCTCAAAGTTGACATCCAGGCTATATCAACACCTCCTCCTATCTGGCCCCAAGCCCTTTTTAATTGCACAAGAGTTGTGGACAAATAAAATTACAGGTCTTGAACAAGATGACTGGGAGGAAGCAATAGAGAATGCCTACATCGGCCTTATCTCACTCAATGTCAAACTAATACATAATAAGATCATGCACCATGCATATGTAACCCCCATACGACTCATGGGTCAAATGGGTCAAATCCCTGATGACTCCAGTCCTAGATAATAATTCTGTGCAAATTCATGCCTGCCAAATTTATTCGCCCATCACTATTCGTTGCATCCTACTCTTTTATACAAAAAAACTTTAGCAATGCACTGGATGGGTAACTCTCCACTCTCCCTCAGAGCTTCGGTACAACTGGTCAACAACGCAGCACCATTCTATATCTCACTTATGAAATTAGAGAATTGCCAACTAAATTTGACAATAGAAGGTTAACCCACCCCTAAATATTTCACAGACCAAATTGGGCCTTAAACTCCAACATACAAAATTTTATTTTTGATGTGTCCAACCACACCCCCCACCATGACTTTTGCTATACTATGCTTTGGTTATGCCCACAAAACTGTACATTTATGCATAGATCAAAACTAACTATAGTTAATAGTAACACAAGATTAGAATGGATAGGATGACTTTAAAAGCAAATACAGTAGAAAGAGAACATTATTAATCTATAGACATTAGAACCTGCCATGTAAGTTAAACATTACCCCCAAAAAGGTAAACACCTCTTTAAAACCAGAATATATTTTTTTTATAATGGTGGCAACAGCAATGCCTCCTATATTTTCACTACATATTTTCACATATGTGCAAATGAATCACAGGAGGATTGTTTTATCCTACATAGTTCATGCTGTTTAAGTGAACAAATCATTAATTAAGAACATAAATGCTTTTCAGGGGCTGATCTGTACCTCTGTCATCTGCACTCATACTGATTAGGTGAAAGACACAACTCATTCTTAAAACTGTGACCTGATCTTGGCAGAAGTATTAAATAAAAAGTCTGAAGTGGATTATGCTAAACTGATATGATGTCACCAAAAATATGCCTTAGTTTATTAACTTTCAGAAAATGTCAGAATAAGATGACAAATAATTAATACTTGTTTAAATTCTTTAACTTGAGTCTGCCAATGTACTGTTTAGTTTTATTGAAATCCTGACATTTTCACTCAGCACATTAATGTCTAAACAGTGAAAGACCTGCCACTTATCTCAAACACACCATGTCTAGGAATGTGTTATGTGTAAGCTTGGCTTACTCTCATGTACACTATGTATTCCTTTTTATCCCAGTTGTGTGCTTTTTATGAAAGCACTCCAGACACTTTTTTCGAGTTTGGACACAAATATACTGTATGTAAAACATACCATGTCACATATCAAAGATAGACAAACTGTGGCTTTCCAGCTGTTAGTGAACTTCAACTCCCAAGATAGCATCTGGTTGGTTATCTCTGCTGTGTAAAAAAGTTCAATTACAAAGTCAACAGCACTGAGTTACAGAAACATAAACTATTTTGTAAGAGAGGCTGGAAGCATGCTTTTCTAGCTAAACTTGTTTTGGCATATGGTACTATGTGAGTAAATTTTGAAAATAGATGCCATGATAATAAAAAATGGCTCCTGCGTGCATGTATTTCCACTCTACATCCGTAGTCAATTGGTGTGAATATAAGATACATCCAATTGATTAAAAAATGTATGCATATACACTATAAACAATAATGTAGTACATTGCAAGTTTAATATATAATTTAAAAAAATGTGAGATACACACATATTGCATTATAAGTGGTTCCAATCCACAGTCCAGGTGGTCTAAAACTTCATGACAGGTTGGAACGTCACCTTCACCATCACTTAATCAGTTAAAGAGCTTTAAGATATCAATATCACACAATTAAATGGAATCCCAAAGGAGGGGGTTTCTTATAACATAAAGCCTTCAACAGGGAGTGGGAAGCACCCATGCTGATGCATGCAGGACATGCAGCCAAGCTTTTCGAATAGAATTTCTCGACAATATATGAAAAATGTACATTAATTTAGGAATAAAACAATCTTTAATGGTCTCTAAAAAAAAAGAAACAAAATTTGATATTTAAAAATGTTACATTACTGAAAAAAGTCTTAATTTTATGTTAGCTAGAGAGCCATGGTAACTCTTCATCAAAGTTCTTATGGGGCCCAGCATTTTAATGGGCTATAATTACATTAATCTTACTTTCCTAAAGGTGGCCATACACGGGCCGATAAAAGTTGCCGACAGACCAAGTCGGCAGCTTATTGGCCCGTGTATGGGGGCCCCCGACGGGCTTCCCCGATCGAGATCTGGCCGAAAGTCGGCCAGATCTCGATCGGATGGGATTAAAAATCCCGTCGGATCGCGGGCGCATCTGTTCGTTGATGCGGTCCCGCGATCCGACCACCCGTTTGCGAATGCTAGGATCCGATCGTTGGGCCCTAGGGCCCACGATCGGATCTGCCCGATATTGCCCACCTCAAGGTGGGCATATCGGAGGGAGATCCGCTCGTTTGGCGACATCGCCAAACGAGTGGATCTATCCATGTATGGCCACCTTTAGGGTTTCCAGGAAGTTCCCAAAACAATAGTAAAAACTAATGTTTAAGTAACAGTCAAGAATAATTATGAAACAAGCACATGGTCTCGGTAGGTATCAAGCAGATGCAAATACGGAAGAAAAAACAGGATATGAACACAATGGTTTGGGAAAAGATTGAAAATAAAGGCCAAATCAGATATTTGGTGCCATAAGACCAAATTTGCTCACATATACTTGTTCAAGAACAGTGGAAATGATTTAAGCACATGGACCAATCAGTGCAAAAGTATAATCAAGGTTTTGTGTAGCAAGAAATTGAATGCATTCAGGCATGGCACAGACAAGTAACAGGATATCCTACTTGGTAAGGTGAAGAAGGACAAAAGTTATTAGCAAATGTTTCTGGGAGGCATCTGACATAGATATTAACAGGACCAGATACCAAAATCTGGAACAAATCTTCTGCTGCAGGAGCATTGACAACAGATAAAGTGGAAGGGAGTGCACCTGGATGCATTCCATAACTTCAAAAGAAATTAGATTCATACATGTAGTCAGCAGAGGTTTTCTCTAGAAGACACCATCACACTTTTGAGCTAGTTTGTGTGCAAGGGTTTTGTGATTCCCAATATACTGGATATATTTCACAGGATAACATTTCTTTGAAGAAAATGCACAAGAATAAAGAGCAGACTGGATAAGAGGACAGTGGTAAATAAAATCAACTACTGAAATATTTTTATTTCCAAAGTGATGAAAAGAGAAGTTTTGGTGTGAATTTGAGTAGCATAAGATGCAATTGCTTATTTTAGTTTGGTAAAATGTGTGTTTACTGTCCAGAAAAATGTAACCCCAGTAGCATATGGGGAAAAAAATAAAAAAAACTCCTTAATCAAACATCTCTAGTAAATAGAGAATCCAAGGAAGAAAGTTAGTATTACCATATTACCATTATGGGATTGAACTGAATAATGTAAGAATCATTTGGGTTGAAGGAGAACTGAATACAAGAAAAAATAGAATCTGATTATTAAGGTCTCCCATAGACACAATTAGGGATTGTATAGCATAAGAATAAGTCACTGCACAAAGGCCTGCTCATCAGTTGCATGGGAAGTGAAGTGAGAAGGAAAAGGAAATCACTGGCACACAGGGGTAATGTGAGCAGGGCATTAACTTTATCTGAAGCGCTTGGATGTGCGAGTGTGATTTTTTTCCCTACCAGTGAGGGAGAAGCTATGGAATTCAAGAGATAACCAGCCGTCTAGAAAGGAATTTCCCAAATAGTGGGGCCAAACACTTTTAATTAGTGATTAGCAAAAAAATTTTTCAAAAATGGTACCAAAAAGTTGCCATTCAGTCAGTTTTGTGTGTTACAAAAAAGTTGAGTATCATATTATCCTCCCCTTTCCTTCCACATTAACCAATTGGGATTTGAGCAACCAGATATTATCTGTTGGTGGTCAGATTTATCAGTTGTGCCTATGTTTGTAAGATAGTAATATGTAAACTTTATAGTGCTTTATAGTTAAACATCAAAATAGTTACTAAGTGTAGTAGTAAATACTATTACCATATGACCAAGGTAATGTCAAAAATCACAGACTTGTATTTAAGAACATGGGAGCCTTTTTTCTATTGAAAAAGCAGTGTGCTATTGAGATCTAGCAACTAGATAGTTTGAAACCCAACCATGGAAACCATAGGAAAAACATGTACATAATTCAAAACCACATGAAAACAAGCCTTGCCCTATGTTCAAAAGGCACATCCCTAAACATTGCATAAAATATATTTGCATGGCGATGGAAAAACAGCAGGGTAAAAAATGACCTTGGAGAGGAAATATTCAATAAAATAATAAATTGTGTCTGGTATCTTAACACTCGGGAAATCAAAGAGAACTGTGCAGTTTCATAGGCAGCCATCCCTATGGCCTGTACTTCTTGTTCTGTTCGATTTGCAAGATAAATTGAAATTTCAGATTACAGGCGAGGGGGAAAGGCTAGAGGTTCATGGGCCACAGGTCACCATTGCATCCACCTTGCAACCCCAAAGGTTTTATTTCCAGTGACCCTCATTAGTCTCACTCACTATATCCTCTCATTAGCCCTTATATCTCAGGTCTTGCCCATAGGACTGCACACTGGCCACGTCACACATTTTTTTTTGTCATTTAAAGAAATTATTTATCTATTGATGCTCATGAATCTGTTTCAGGTTCCAGGGCCCAAGCGTGGTCACAATTACTGCATACACTGTAGATATTAGAGCCACTTTCTGTTTCTATTATACTGGAATTTATAATGAAGTAAAAAAATGTATATGCCTTTGAGTAGTTATACAACCTTTTTTGAATAAAAATGCTGTTACTTGTATGCATTTCAGCCACAGTATGTTGTATACTGTTGTATAAAAAATTTAAAATGTTATGGAAAATTGATGTATTGCCTTTTGTTTAATATTATTGCATAAATACAGTTACCATTTGTGAACATGGTTTTCAACAATGGCAATTTTTAGTTGTTATACTGTGTCGTATCTTACTGTCAGCACTTTACAGGTTATTTTCGTTAAACACAGATCGCTAGCATATGCTTAATGGTTCTTACTTTTGTTAGTAGCTGAAATATCACAGTTATCTTCTGTGTTATACCGGCATTAAACATTGAAAATGATGGTTTAATTTTATGAAAATCTTGAATTGGGGAATCCTTAAAGATTTCCTGATTTGCTGATAGTCCTGCTTTTGTAAGTAATTGTTACTTGAAGTTCCTAAACCTGATTGTTTTGTCAACATGACTGTCCCTTCTCAACCTGTTAGGTACAGTTTCTAATGCTCAGCCACTGCAGCACAAATATGGCAGCCCCCTCATGGGTGATGCAAAAGCATCGGGCAAATACTTTTATGGCAAAGTCATAAATAGCATGCAATGCCAATGTTATGACATTTGTAAAAAAGGTTTAATTACTTTCAATATCACATTAACAAAACATTATGTGTCCCTGTCATAAAAGGATAAAGCATCTAAAAAGTCCCCTTAGAATTGAATTGCCTTACAATTAAACTCACTCTATAGCCTTTAGAGATACTGACATCAGAAAATAACCTTTTTTATTATCTATTATTACATTACCTTTGAATGCTATTTATAATTTTGCCATAAAATTATTTGCCTGATGCTTTTAAATTACCTTTCTTACCCCCATGTTCCTTATTTGTGCAGCAGGAGTCCATTAGCAACTCTAACTGACAGGTTAAGAAGGGACAGTCAGGTTGACAAAACAGTCATATTAAGGAGCTTCAAGTAACAATTACTTACAAAAGCAGAACTATCAGCGAAAAACAATCAACATGACCTATAGGTAACTTTTAGGGGCCCATTCATTAAGTTCGAGTGAAGGAATAGAAGAAAAAAAACTTCGAATTTTGAAGTGTTTTTTTTGGCTACTTCGACCATCAAATGGGCTACTTCGACCTTCGACTTTGAATCGAAGGATTCAAACTAAAAATTGTTCGACTATTCGACCATTCGATAGTCGAAGTACTGTCTCTTTAAGAAAAAATTTCGACCCCCTAGTTCGCCACCTAAAAGCTACCGAGCTCAATGTTAGCCTATGGGGAAGGTCCCCATAGGCTTGCCTAACTTTTTTTGGTCGAAGGATAATCCTTCGATCGTTGGATTAAAATCCTTCGAATCGTTCGATTCAAAGGATTTAATCGTTCGTAGGTATTTGCGCAAAATATTCGATATTTGAAGTCGAAGGATTTTCATTCTCCAGTCGAAAATCGAGGGTTAATTAACCCTCGATATTCGACCCTTGATGAATTTGCCCCTTAATGTAGATTAATATTTTAAAAAGAAACAAAGATTTTTTGTGTCAGTATCACTTACAGTGGCCTATACAATGTACAATAGGGAGCACAACCTCTCACTGTAAACATCCATTCAGGCATGTGCTATCACAGCAAAGTCGCTTACATTAATATACAATGTTGAATGCCATTCTGTCATATTGCATTGTGATTGCAAATATAGTAAAAGAGCTCTAAATATTTACTCTCTAGCCCTTTATATAAGCGGTCTAGTGCTGTTGTTGGATATTACATGAGTGCAACATGTATTACCTCTACCCCCTATAAATATTGATTTTTTTTCTTAGTTATCAGAGTCTACATACATTTTACTTAAAATTTAAACTGTTCTCTGAATGTTTTATCTGTATCTCATCTAACCAGTACAGCTATAAAATACTGAACACACAACCGGTAATAACACACAGATTTTTTTTTCTACCATATATTTTTTAACAGTCTGTTTTTAGCACAGTGGGAGTCATGGCATTAACTCTACAAAAATCAACCATAAATGTTCCATTCTATTAAAAAACCCGAAAACTCCTACAGAAAGTAGCTGGGCGAGAAAAGTGCTGAATGCTTTATATTGTCGAAAAATGAATGATCTGAAGTGGCAGTGCATATAAATGACCTGAGAAAGCATGCTGATGTTAATTGATAACTGGGCTGGATTTCATTTTTCATACTTCCACATGGCATTTTCATTGTATTAATGATTTAAAGAATAATTATTGTAAGGCAGGGTTTCCTTCTGAAAGTCTTCTCTTTCGTTCATGCGCTCGCCCTCTCTCTCCTCTTTAATTCGTTCCAGATGTTGGCAAGTAAACCTGTGGAACGTTCATAGTTCTAAAGGATACTTCTTTTTCAGTCGGAGTGACAGCAAAAATGCGAACAAACTAAATTCTTCTTAGCAAGTCGATCTTTATGGGCTATCTGATTCTTCTGCAGTTTATTTTCAATTTTACCATACAGATGTCTTCTGGGTGACCATTTTTTTTTTTTATTATAGTTTTCTGAAGATCATATCAGTTTCCCTCAGTATTGAGTTACTGTATATTTTGGAGTGTTTTGGAGCACTTGAAAGGCTAATTTCTTAATCAGGCACTAAGAGACGAATGTATAAAAAAGTTGAGAAAGCCAAGCTGGCACTGAAAATTAAACACAGATTTATAACAATATGAAAGAAAAATAGCAGCATCAATGTGACAATGTTTTTGTATGAAAACTGAGAAAACTGTTAGAGACATGCATTTTTTTCACTATTATCAGAGGTGCTAAAATATATACACTGCACATGCTTGGCACTGAAATATTATTTAATGGTTGTTCAGCGTTCATCTGTCTTGAATAAAAAAAAAATATGACTTTGATGCTGGAAAATTATTATAAAAATGTTTGTTTTGGGTCTACAGCATAAAAAAGGTTCTGTTATTTTCTATGCCAGAAAATTTGACTTCAGTTTGTCTGTGTTTCCAAAAACACAAATTCTTTGAATATACTGTGTGTATGCTGCCAGAATAGGGTTAATATACTCGCTACTCGCAGCATTGCTTTTTCCTGTCTTAAATGTCCAGTTTGTGTTTTCTTATTACACTGCTGATTTCAAATAAACTTTGAACTGAAACGGGTTTGTTTTATTGACCCTTGATCTTAAATGCTGTTCCTCACCTTCTGTGTTTGTATACATCCAAGTCAATTCAAAAATATCCCACGCACTTTCTCACTCAACTCATTGGATGGAAGAGTAGTGGTCATGTGGCATATTCAAGGTATTTCTGCAGTGTTTTTACTATTAGAAAAACTCTTTAAAGATATTAATATTGAGCCATCATGGGATTTTAAACCTTCCCTGTAAATAAGGGCAGGGCTGGAATTCGAAGCCACACAGTACGAGTGCAAGTTTGGCAGAAATTAGTGACCCCAGCTGCTTGTACTGCAGCTTCTTGGGAACCAGAAATAACAATGTTGTTTTTTGTTTCTTTTGAAGAAGAACAGTAAATACTATAGCAGATCTGGAAGTGGCTGCTTGAATTTCTATGGATGGATTTTGTGTGGGGGTGGAGGTAATTATAACATATTCATTTTGAGCAATATTTCCTTAAATTGTTCTGGCATAGAAATTATCTTCTGTAAGCATGTTTAAAAATATTAAAAGGGGTGGGTGGGTCAGAATAAGTACAAAATGATGTGTTTTCATACAGAACTCTCTGTCTGCTGTATGCGCTGGCCCCAAAACAAGCATGTAAGTAAGGAACATTGGGTGTGAAATCTTCTAGTTGATTAAAACAATTACCTTGCCTTTTCTCACAGATGTTTAGATTAAACATGCTTTAAATCTGAAAATAATCCAGATAACTGACTTTTTATTTTATTGAAAAGCTATTACTTACCATTTAAATAGAATAACACATCACATCATAACAGCATAGAAGTACTTGATTTTCACTTTTTACACATAAACACATATTACACTCTATAACCTATGTACCTTGAATACATCTTTATGCTGTTGAAGAAACAGGTGATGAAATTCAGAGAGGTTCAACATAATTGATTATCATGCAGAGAAAAAAAGACTTTGTTATGACAACCCCTTCCTCGGGTGAAATACCTCGTTTTGCAACTGAGGAAGCGGTTGGTCCCTGAAAGCTTGTGCTACAACTTCTGTAATAAAATGTGACAAAGGCTTAAGCCAGTGTAAGTCGGTGTGTTTCTTCCCTATCTACAGCTTGGATGCAAATTGACTTGGAGGCGGTCAGGGAATAACAGAAGAACAGTGGTTGTATAGTGCAGTTATGTCCAACTTCTGTGTTACCAAGGGGCAAAACTTTTCTGGCCTTCATGATGGAGGGCCCATAATGGAAGTCAGCGTTGACCACTCTCCCTTTTAAACCTCACCTACTTTAAACCACATCCATGTTACCACAATAACTTTTTGAAACACTTGCTTTTTTGCTTATTGAATTTTATGTCAAGAAGGGCATGCAATTTACACCCATTCATGAGCAATTATTAAACTGCCATTCATTTTTGTGCCTTTGGTATCAGGCACATCAGTTTGCACCTGGATGCAGTAGGCATAATGACACTGGAATTCAAAAAATGTAGGGAAGAATTCATTTTGGGAGCTGACTGAAAACTATATTCCTATTGTCTTTTAAGTGTATGATGAATTACAGAGACCTCTCGCCTGTTGAAGTCACTTCCAATATTTTGCTTGCAAAAAAATGTCAAATTTCAATGCAACAGCCAAACAGTAGTTTATAAAAGTTCAGATAGCTTTTTAATGTCAAGCAGTTTTGTCATATCAGAGATTAAAAATGGGGTCTAGATGCTACTGAATTAATCTAGACAATGTAGAAGATCATTTGGGCCCATGCCTATATTTAGCTTCTGTTCCCGTGTAAAAGTCACATTGCAACTGTCGTACACTGTTTTGGTCCTACTAAAGGGGAAATATTAACTTATCAGCCCAGTAAATAGATCTTGTGTTGAATATGGATTATGTCTATTGTTTTAAAAATATCTGTAGTTTTGTAATGCAGTACAAACAATGCAGTGCATTTTAAATAAAGGCACAGTACATGTTTCCCACCTACTTGTAGGCAGACCACATGGTAGTTTACTTTTGCCCATTAAAAGTCTTATGTAATGAACTTCTCCTATGCTTGTAATCAAATATTTAGGTCTGCATCCCTTATAAGTATATCCTGCACTTGATTACGAACAAGGCCACCCGTTGTGGGTAAGCTGTAAGTGGGAGACATAAGATATAGAATAAAGAGTTAAAAAAATGAATTACATAAAATAAAGGATCATACTTAAATGTTCTGTGACCTTAAAGAGTTTAATAGCAAACCCTCTGACATGTATTTTATATGCGTTATAATTCCTTACCTATAAATCAGGCAAAGACTCGTTTAACTTCCCTGATTATAGGGGGGGCAAGGGGCAAGTTGACACTGTAAAAGCAAAACATTCATTATTAATACTAATAAAAAATGCATACAAATACAAAACCTTTCATTTAAGTTGTTATTCAGCTTTATATTAACTTTTAGTATGATGTAGAGATCAATTTTCAATTGGTCTTAAATTTTTTTGCGTTTTTTGAATTATTTCACTTTTTATTCAGCATCTTTCCTGTTAGCAATTTTAACAGCTTTCTGGTTGCTATGGCCTAGCAACCAAGCAATGGTATGAATGAAAGACTCGGATATGAATAAGAGCCTGCATAGACAGATAAGTAATAAAAAGTAACGATAGCAATAACATTGTATGTTCCAGTTTTTGACTGCCAGGGTCAGTGACACCTCATTGAAAGAAAAGAGTCACAAGAGAAGGGTAAATAATTAAATTTTCCTGTTGCCACACTAACAATTTCTATAATCGAGCCCACACTCATGTCTTTTCAGTCTTAATTAATAAAAAATATTTAGCTGCCTTTGATTCTCAAGGCAATATGCAGAAAGCTATACAATTTATTCATAGTGTTCAAAATACATTACATTTATCCTATTGTTTTGGCCCAAAGACAATTATATCTACAAAATGTGGCTGTTTCTCTTTCCAGTCGAAGTTACCCCTTCTAAAAAGAAAGGGTTTAGTTTTGCTTTGCTTTTAGTAATGTCTATAATATCAGAATTTTCCCTTTAATCTCCCAAACTTTCTTGTTTAACTTTTTCCAGTTATCTGAGAAAATTGGCAAGTATACAGTGAACATTGCTATCCTGAAGTGCTTTGTCATTAAAAAAAAAATCTTTTTTTTTATTTAGATATATTTATCTGGAGAATGATCACCAGTGCAGCTGCAATACTTCGCCCAATCACTCCCTTTGGCTCATGTCTCAGGTTCCTCCATAATATTCTTTCCCACAGTTTCTTATCTCACCCCGTCTCCATCTCTCCAATTGTACAATTATATGTCCCTCTATCGATTTTTTTATTTTTAATATTGATTTTCCCGGTGGAAATAATAGTACACAAAAGTAAGTTGTACTTATTTAAGTTCCCCAAATGTTTGAGAATTACTCGAGAAACTTTCAGTTTTAGGCTTCTGTTTATAATCCTATTACAAGAAGCCAGAAAGGAACAAGGCATAGCTTTCCAGGCAGAATGTTGTAAAGTCACGGGGTGTGTGAAGTTAAAACCTTTAACAGCCATTATAATTTTGAGAAATGATTTGAGGGAACAGTAGCCCTTTAAAAGTTACTTTTGTTCTCCTGTTTCTCACCTAAGTGTAGCACTTCCAGTGGCTTCCAAAGATGCCGTCTGTAGCAACAACGTAACCCTATGGCAACTTAACCGCATCTATCCGTCTGTTTGTCTATCATCTATTTATCTATCATCTATCTGTCTATCATCTATCTATCATCCACTCTATATATCTATCTATCAGGCTGTCTGTCTGTCTATCATCTACATTATCTATCTATCTATCTATCTATCTATCTATCTATCTATCTATCTATCTATCTATCTATCTATCAATTATCTATCTATCTATCTATCTATCTATCTATCTATCTATCTCTCTATCTATCTATCTATCTATCTATCTATCTATCTATCTATCTATCTATCATCTATCTATCATCTATCTATCTATCTATCTATCTATCTATCTATCTATCTATCTATCTATCTATCTATCTATCTATCTATCTATCTATCTATCTATCTATCTATCATCTATCTATCCTAGAAACCAATGCAAAATGCATTGAAGTCTATGGGTAACTCTTTTAGCAGTTTGTTTTTCTGTGCAGGATGCACATATAGAAACCTAACATAAAGGAATCAACCCGACCCGACGTTTCGGCTTTTAGCCAGAATTCCCCTTGAGAAAGGCTAAAAGCCGAAACGTCGGGGTGATTCTCTTCTCAGGGCAGGTGTATCCGCTTTTCTCTTTGTTTCCTATTGCTGTTTGACCATATTTACGTGGTATGTATAATTGATCTCTTGTGATATTTTTTGGACATATTTTTGCCCTGTAATATGTATGTATATTCTCCTTTTTAATATATAAAAATATACGACTATTCAAATACCACGTGGTCTTGCTGTTTATTTGGTGTGCAGGCCCTTTTTGGTTAACATTGTTCTGTGTTTGGCCTTATATGGGGGCCTTGTAAGGGCTTTGTTTGCACCCATATGCTAACTATACTATATATATCTTATATTAGAGTGCCCTCCATTTGAAAACAATCCAAGTAGATAGAAGACAGAGGGAGAGAAGGGGTGAGAAGGGAACTTCCTTTCCTACGGGATTTACTAATGTTAAGCCATCTAACCCCTCAGTGCCTCTATATCAGGAGGAACCCATGCAATTGGGTATCACTCATTTAACTCCTGAGGAAAAGGACCACAGGCGGTCTCAGGGTCTGTGTATTTACTTTGGGGAAAAGGGTCATTTTCTCAACCAGTGTCCTAAGAGGCCAAGAAACTTCAAAGCCTAAATGGAGAAGGGGAGCTCCATTTGGGTCGAGAAGTTTCCTCTCCCCAATTTTCCTCTAGGATCATGGTACCTGTTAAATTAACCTGGCCTACTGGCTCCGTTAAGGTTTCTGCTATTTTTGGATTTGGGGGCGGCGGCAAATTTTTTGGATGCTGCCTTTGCAGTAAGGTTTAATATTCCTCGAATTCCATTAATTCCTCCCATGAGAATCTTAGCTGTTGACAAAAGCCCTTGGGGTTCAGGTCTGGTAACAAGGAAAACTGTGGCCTTGCCCATGTGCACTAACAACTTGCACTCTGAGGAGTTATGATTTTGATAGGAACATGTTTATATCGCTTTAATTCGACATATTTTTTACATATACTGTATATTTACATTGTTGACTTATGAAGGTACAAACCAAGCACAAGATTAAGCAGATGTTTCTTTTAAATGGGTGAAAACTAAATCCAACCTACTGGTTGCGTATTACACAACAGGAACTGAACAACTTTTAGTATATTACCCCCTTTATTGTACTTTCTGCAGATATTTCAAAGCCATTCCACTAGGTTGGTCATTGCTACATTTTCTGACGTGTTTGCTGTTTGCTCATAGTCCATAATGTTTTACAGTGGGTATATGAAGACCGAGTAAGACCAAATTGGGCCGTATCTTTATCCCACGTATATTCCTTGTCTATTGTGGCCTATTTGGTTTTACTTTCCACTCCCTGTAGTGTGGGAGGCTATAATACACTATAGATTTTTTTTTTTGCATATACAAGGCTGAATTTTCCACACTCACATGTCTTTTAGACTGCAATAAAGCTGTGTCATAAGGAGAACTTGCAACTTTGACTGCTGCAGTCCTCTTTAGGAGAAACGTGCCGGTAACAAATTCCCTACACCCACCTAAAGCTGCTTCATATTTGTTTGAATATTAAATGTGCTACTTAGAGTTGATCTTGAGGTTGTTTGAAAATGCTTATTTTGCATTCTTAATTTTTGTCTCTCAGTGCCAGCTTCTCCTATAGGCAACATATTTCTTGTGTGTGTGGGCAAGGAGCAGTTCTATTTCAGAAATAATCATAATGCTAATTGTGCCTTTGGAACTAATATTAAGGTACAAGCAATAGTGATTGCCTTTTTTAAAATTCACAGCAATGTATCCAGCAATAAAATAGCTATCATACCTAGTGATGGGCGAATTTATTCGCCAGGAACGAATTTGCAGTGAATTCCCGTGATTCGCTGCTGGCGAATAAATTCGAAAAACCGCATCGAAAATTCACCAGCGTCAAAACAAATGGAAGCCAGCGTCGGTTTTTTTCCAAAAAAACGGATGCAGGCGTCAAAAATGTTTCGCAAATTTTTCGCCGTTTCGCAAATTTCGCAAATTCGCCCATCACTAATCATACATAATTCATAAATGATAAAATAAGAATAAATCACTATACTCAACTGTGCCTGAATGTTGGCAATAGATCTATGTTTTTTTGTTGTAAAATTTAGGTAACTCAGTAAACAATATGCATTGCAATAACATGCTGGTCTCTGGCATTTAAAAGTTTATGAAGAGCTAATTTTACTAGGTTCGCTTGTAAATGAAAACTTAAAAACCTTACCCTTTAGACCTCACAAGGTTTCAATTAAAGACCTATTAGTCTGAGTAATTCCCTACATGACATAGGTTTGCATAATACAAACATTTCTGACTTTCCAGACACACACATGAGACTTGGCACTTCATCATACGGCCAGTATAGATATATAATTGGGGAAATTACTGAAAATAAATATGTCCTCCAGAACCAGGAGAGCTGTAAATTATATTTTGTTGTTGTTTCATACAATGAAATGGGGCCAAATCAAAAAGGTCAGCTTATCTCCAGAATTTAAGATGGGGAAATGCATTAAATTATATACTGTTTTATGGACTTTGTAATACTGTATATGGAACATGGGAGGAAAGAATGTGCAATAACTTTTTGAAGGATATACAATAAGATACATGATACAGGACATTTGAACTACTTACAAAATTATTAATTTGTTGTTTGTATGCTGGCGTAGTATTCGGCAGGCATTTAGTTCTCTTTATTTGCGGCAAGTGATTTTATTATTAACAGAAACTGTATGTACTGGAAAGAAATGAGATTATGGGGCACATTTACTAAAACTCAAATTAATCTCTTTTTTTTATGAAAGCAAATCCAACCAAACTCCCTTCCATCATTTTAACTCAATTATCCATAATCTTCCTCTAAAAAATCAGAGTGTCAAAAGTTGCGACAAAACCGAGCATCAAGTCGAATTGCACGATTGCTGCTCCAATAACTCTATTTTTAAGTTTTTGCTGTGAAAACTAAACTTTTTTGCATTATCGGCCGGAAACCCCAAATGTTTCAGATTATCCAGTGCACATCACAAAGTCAAAAAACAACTTCAAGGACATCTGCTATTGACTTCTACCTGGAAAGGTTTGAGATGGCATGTTTTCAGATCTGGCAGCTTTGGGGTATGATAAATGTCTAAAAAGTGAAGTTTCTTTTCCCCATGAAAAACTGGATTTTTCCCCTAAAAACCTTGACCAGAAAAAATCTAGGCTTAGTAAATGGGCCCCTAATAGTGCTTTTCTGCTAGTCATATAGATGTTTTGATTTTCAGCATTTAGAATTGTCTGTGAGTGTATGTGCCCCCTAAAAATAATCAATGGTTGATCAATGGTTGGCTCATTGGCTAACATGTACTAGATGCACATCCCAGTCTGCATCTGTCTTTGGGACCAGACAGATATCCCTGGCTGCTACCTCTTGCATGGTCTACTTTAGACATTATTTGAATCTGAAATTTCTCTAAATGCTAAATAAGCTGGTACAGTACATAGTTACTTAAAGGGGTTGTTCACCTTTGAGATTACTTTTAGTATGTCATAGAGAGTGATATTCTGAGACAATTTGCAATTGGTTTTAATTTTTTATTATTTCTGTTTTTTGAGTTATTTAGCTTTTTATTCAGCAGCTCTTCAGTTTGCAATGTCAGCTATCTGGTTTCTAGGGTCAAAATTACCCGTGCAACCATGCATTGATTTGATTGAAAATATGAAATATTATTAGGGGAGTGTTTGAATGGAAAGAGGAGTAATAAAAAGTAGCAATAACAATACATTTGTAGCCTTACAGAACATTTGTTTTAGATGGGGTCAGTGACCCTCAATTCAAAACTATTGGCATCTACTGGCAACATAGATTTTCTTATAGTTTTCAGTACATTTTTGACTCTTTATGGCCCAAAATCAAACAAACAAAACTTTCTTATAGTGCCTATGGAATAGCAATCTAATAAGGAGCAGGAATATGGACACCCACAGAATGCATTACTCTTGTACATAATTTACTGTCAGGTGCAAATGTTTGCATATGTAATGCTTAAAGCTGAGGTGTAAATAGGTAGAACAAGGTGTACATATAGTTGGAGAAACAAAACATATAAGAGTACATGTTTCCATTTTTATTTATCACATTTAAAGGAGAATGAAAGGCAAATTACACCTGGGGTGCCAAAAGTTATACACAGGATAAGAAGTCAGCACTCTCCATCCGTGAATAGTCTTGTTAGGTGCACGTCCCAGGTAGCCACTAGCAGCCGATATTCAGAAACATTTTTCAAATAGACAGCACCAGACCATTGGAAATTACCTTAAAAAGCCTTTATTTGAAGGGCTTTATTCAGAAGCAATACAGCAAAGTTTCAGGCTTACAGCTTGAGGAAAGGCCAATGTAAGCCTGAAACGTTGCTGTATTGCGTCTGAATAAAGCCCTTGAAATAAAGGCTTTTTAAGAAAATTTCCATTGGTCTGGTGCTGTCTATTTGAAAAGGTACCAAAAGTTAGACATCCCCAAGTGATTATATGTATTTACCTGACACCCCAGGCCGCTGCTTCTATCAGCAGAAATCTGCACCGGCCCGGGGTTCTTCAAGTGAGCACCACGGAACAAGCCTCTTTCTGCTTCCTCTGTCTTTTCATGGCTGTGCATTCGCAGAAGAGCGATATAATGAACTTTAACTAAAAAGCCTGCTATTTCGTTCTTCTGTGCATGCGTCTGCCTGGAAAATTTGAAAACTGAAGAAGAAAGAAGGGGATCACTCCGTGGTGCTCACTGGGGGAAGCCCAGGCCGGTACAGATCTCTGCTGATAGAAGCACCGGCCCGGAGTGTCAAATAAGTGAATATAATCACTTGGGCACCCCCAATGTAAATTTCCTTTCCTTCTCCTTTGAGCTCCTGATGCAACTGGATCTTTGTGTCAAGAACTGTGTTGAATCTAGTTGAACAGAAAATTTGCTACAGAGTAAAGCCAAGCAGCATTTATTTGAAACACAACCTATGTTTGTCTGGAGAGGGAAAGGATGCTCCAGGCAACTGCCTGGGTCCCACTTTTTTACACGGTGGCTGATGTAGCTGGGGGGTGTGCTTACAGAAGGGCACTTTAAACTAAACCAATTGTTCTGTCAGTTGCCAGTGACAGCTAAATATGCTGCACATTCTCTATTTTCCTTTATTTTCCCCCCCTCTTCCTATCATCTTAATACATTAGCTAGACACAATGCCGATGCTACTGAAAAAGTTTAAACAACATGGAAAAGTTGTAGTATTAGTAAACCACTGCTGACCATCTAT
The DNA here is from genome assembly GCF_017654675.1 of Xenopus laevis. Taxonomy (NCBI): domain Eukaryota; kingdom Metazoa; phylum Chordata; class Amphibia; order Anura; family Pipidae; genus Xenopus; species Xenopus laevis. The sequence continues at coordinate 89,374,833 of NC_054377.1, forward strand.
CTATCTATTATTCTCTATTGTATATCTAATAATATAAATGCTTTCATCTATATTATAAAAATGCATTTATTTCTCTTGCTCTCCATTTCCATTTATTTGTGTACTCTCTCAATTGTCTAAACGTTTTTGTGGAATCAAAATATCCTTGACAAACCATATTGCTTTTCATAACTTTCTATTGTTTACATACACTAACTCACTGGTTCCAATGCCAAGTTGAATGTCATATAAATATAAACAATCGAATAAAAGAACAAAGTAATATCCCAAGGAGAGAACCTCTGGGTACACTTATTCAATAGAAACTGTCCCGTTAACCTCAGCTTTTTGTATTTTAACCTTTTAGCAGCTTTCTTTTAAAGATCACATTATAGCCTATAAGTACTATATTACTGGCAAAACACTCTAGCAAATGATGCGTTAATGCCTTTTTATACATTTCTGGATTGTCCCAGTAAGCAAAAGGGTCCAATGAACACATTGGGGCAGATTTATCAAGGGATCAAGGATCGAATTTTGAATTTAAAAAACTTCGAAATTTGAATTAAAAAAAGACCAACCGAAATTTATTAAAAAAGAAAAATCAAAGTTTTTTTGCAGATGAATAGTCCATATTCATTAGAATTCGTCCAAATTCTAACTGTACAAAGTAATATCGAATTCGATCAAATCAAAGGTTTTTTTTCCAAAGTTCCTCAATTGACTCCAAATAGATTCTAGGAGGTCCCCGATAGGCTAAAACAGCAATTCAACAGGTGTTAGATTGCAAATGGTCGAAGTTGAATTTTTAAAGAGACAGTAAAGATTTTTTTTCAATTTCAAATCGAATTTGCACTATTCCCTAGTCGAAGTACATAAAAATTAGCTCGAAATTCGAATTTTTTTAATTCCAATTTTCACCTTTGATAAATCTGCCCCATAGTGTAAGGGTCCCCTACTAATATTACATTCCCAGCCTCCCTCCTGAGGCCAAAGTATAGAGGCCCTCATCAATGATCCATTACAAATGAGTCTTTAAAATAATTTATTATGGTTCTATTCTCATAGGCACCCCTCCACCCTCTTAACCTCTCAGTTGCAGTTAACCAAATCACTTTTACTTTGCCTTGTATAATATGTTGCTTGTAATCTCACACTTTCAGCTTAGTATCTTTCTTTGGAAATTTCCATTAATCAAATTTGTAGACATATGGGCTATCTGGGGCAATATAACAGTATACAAATATATATAATTATAACAAAATGACAGTATAATGTTATGAGCTCACAAAATTTTAACTGGTGAAATGCTGCTACAGTAAAATAGTTCCTTCTCTCATGTAATGTCTATTCAAAATACACAGGTGTTTCAAATGATCTTAGGTACAGTAAGTGAATAAATATTGTATTTTGTTGGAATGACAATAATAATAATGATAGTTCAAGGTCACTGAGATAAAATAATTTGTATAATAGTTTATAAATTCAGGCCTGGATAAGTAGTCTGTTGTAATTATACTGTAATGTGACCCTTGTGAGTCTGATTTTCAAAGACACACATTAAAGTGGCAGGCAATCAACAACTCACAAATTGTTACAGAACAGAGACTGAGGTATTTATTCATAATTCCCTTGAGGGCTTTATGTAGGAAGAAGGTACAAAACACTCTTTTATTAGGCAATAAGGTAGGACAGGTTGCACCTTCATCTACTTAGAGATGACCCTTTTCAGAACAAAGCACATCTCCACATAGGCTTTCAGAATTTCCTTTCTAAACCTCTAGGAACAAAAGAATGGAATGTATAATTTTATTAGGTAGAGTCTATGCTTTGATTTTACTTAACATGATACAAATGGGCAGGATCGGTGTTATAAAACACCCCAGCTCATTATAATGCATTAAGTTTTGGCCTTAACACATTCACATCCCACATTTACTTTTACTCTCATAATCGCTATAAATCAAAGACATATTAAATATGTTGAGGAGGGAAATATTTTCAATGACATTCTCATTAATCCAAATATCCTTATATTGTGCTCTGTCAGTAATCTTGTTAAAAAGGAATCTGGCATAGAGAAGTTTAATTAATACATTACATTTTTCACTTTTTCGTAAGAATTAAATCCAAACTTGTTAGATCTTGTAGAGTCAATACAGAAACATTCCCATCTTGCATATCTACGGTACAAGCGGATGTTCAATACCACCACACCAGTCACCCCCCTTTCTGAATACAGTACTGCTGAATAGCAGGCAAAATTGTATTTATAGGAGCACATTTCACAAATACCCGCATCTATAGGCACTATGCACAAAAAAAAGTAAAAAAAAGTACCGTATATACTCGAGTATATGCCGAGTTTTTCAGCATCCAAAATGTGCTGAAAAAGTCTACCTCGGCTTATACTCGGGTCAGCGGGCAGTAGCCGAGATTGCAGTTACTTTTAATCATTCCTATACCAACAGTTCACTTGGGGAGAGACTGCAATATCCCACAATGCCCTCTGTTGGTTTTATGACAGAATAACAGTGCGCCCTCTGTTGGTTATATCAAAGAATAACAGTGACTGCAATATCACACAGCGCCATCTGTTGGTTGTATCAAAGAATAACAGTGACTGCAATATCACACAGCGCCATCTGTTGGTTATATCAAAGAATAACAGTAACTGCAATATCACACAGCACCATCTGTTGGTTGTATCAAAGAATAACAGTGACTGCAATATCACACAGCGCCATCTGTTGGTTATATCAAAGAATAACAGTAACTGCAATATCACACAGCACAATCTGTTGGTTGTATCAAAGAATAACAGTGACTGCAATATCACACAGCGCCATCTGTTGGTTATATCAAAGAATAACAGTGACTGCAATATCACACAGCGCCATCTGTTGGTTATATCAAAGAATAACAGTAACTGCAATATCACACAGCGCCATCTGTTGGTTGAATAAAGTATTAACAGTGATGGCAATATCACACAGCGCCATCTGTTGGTTATACGAAAGATCAGTGATGGTTTTATGACACACAGCACTCTCTGCACAATTCTCTGTCACCATCAACTTTGCAAAGAAGTCCGGTCGATCGCTGGGGGAGTCTCTTTGGCGGAAGGTGCGCTGCTGGGAGACAGGGCTGTAGTTGTGTCTAGGCTTATACTAGAGTCAATAAGTTTTCCCAGTTTTCGTAGGTAAAATTAGGTAACTCGGCTTATACTCGGATCGGCTTATACTCGAGTATATACGGTATCATGCTTTGCATTGAATTTTTGCTCTTTACACCTTGCCCTGAGCTTGTTAAAGTGAGTCCTATGGTTTTTAACTTGTGGTTAAATACAATAAAGGGGATACTGAGTTAAAGGGTGAAATAGAGGTGCATATATAAATACATATTACAATAGCATTCAGTTTTGTCCTCATCATTATACATTCTAAAATGTCCTATCCCACACATATTCACAAATATATTATTTGCAGATTCTCTGAAGATTATATTCCCCAATTTACTGTAGAGCTTGGGTCTTTCGCCTACACATCACACTGTGGTTATCTAAACTGAATCCAGAGAGGCCTATTTCATTGTCTCACACATCTGTGCCCTTTTAAATGACACTTGGTGTTTATCAACAGTTCAATTTCTGCTACTTCATCTTAAGATGCATTGTAGATTTTTATCTTCAACTGATAATAATCTACTTTTGATGTATCTAACCTTAATGGCCTTATGATGAGTCTCTTTCAAATGAAAAGACATTTCAGGAAACATACCGGTAACAAAAGTTTGGAGATCCTATTAACTGCCTAAGAATTAATGATGCACTCACAACATTAAAGGATAGGGGATGATGATTATGAGCTTCAGCAAACATGTTGCTGTGCTGCTTGGAGGGTCATATTTTTTACATGTCATTTAGATATTTTTTAAAAACAGTAAAAGGAAGAATCTGCACAAGACCCATGCTTTTGGCAGACAATAGAATTTGAGAAAGAAATAAAGATAGTGTGAGTGATGTAACACAGTGCTAAAATCAAGGCATTAGAGAAAGCAATATTAACAGATCCATCATGTCCATTATTGTGTATTAAAATAAAAGAAAACGCTAATCGTAAAAAGCAAAATCCTTAAATAAAATGGGTTATTGCAGAATAAAGATACCACAATGGAACTGCTGAGTAAAACAATGTGGAGGCTTTTTCAAGTGTCCAAGAAGCTGTACAGTTGCACGCACATTGTCAAATCTATATTTAGTCAAAGATATATTTAGTCTATGTTAGTTTCATAAGTAAAATGTAGTAAACAACTATGGTAGAAATCAGTGTGTTAAAAGAACATCATATTTGCAAATGTTAATGCATGGTTATTTTCTATTTCAAAAATTTTAAAACATAGGGACAAAGAATATAGAACTTGTGGCATGTGAAACAATTTGAACACCCTTCCACTTGTTCAGTGCTAAACACTGTTTCTGAAAGGTCCCTGTGGCACCTCCTGGCACAGCTCCCAAGATGATGGTGATGTCCATGGCCACAAAGTGATTTCTCTATGTTGGAACACAGGCCCTGTCTATTCAACAGAGTGTGATGTCAACAAGATGCAATTTTGTGCCAAATTAGAAATAGAAGGCAGTAAAAATTTGGGTTCAACGACCAATTAAAGGGCTTTTTCTGTTTGTGTTCTATTGTTGACTTCTCCAGTTATTGACTCCTTGTGTGTTCCTGACAATTCCATTGTGCAGCACTTACTGCTTGGCCAAGACTCCAAGCCCAAAGTGAGGCTATGTGGCTTGACAATGTGGAAGTCAAGGCAATATCTGGAAGACCAAGATAACTACAGTACTTGCATGATGGTCAGAAAGGCAAAGGAAAACCCTTATATGAACGCTAAGGATCTGCAGGAAAATTTGCCTAACACAGGAGAGGTGTATGCATTGCACAAACATGATCTGTATGGAAGAATCACTAGAAGGATGCCTTACATTAGCCTTATCAAAAATGTCAGCGTCTAAGGTATGCAAACCAACATCTAGGTGAGCCATATGCTTTTCTAAAGATCCCCAGCCAAATTAAAAAAAGAATAACCTGCCTAGGTAAAAAAGGAGGGGGGCACAATTACAGAAAATGTTTATTGTGGTTTATTGCAGCTGGTTGGTCTGTTTCTACCACTAACTCTGACAAACAGCAGGTAATGGTCTGATACAAAAGGGGAGGAGGCACACATTTTGCCAAAGCTCATTGGACTGTCTCTGAGTAGTTAATAAATAATGCAAAAATACTATACACAGAGAACAAAAAAAGTTAAAATAAAAGTGCCATCCATGGAAACACCTGATGTATTCTTAACAATGTGTGACTTAATCAAAGACAGCTATTGCTCCAGTGTATATAGGATATAAATGTCTTTAGTCACATAACTTTTCTTGGGCATTTTTACACTAAACAGAACAGAATAAAACAGAAATTGAACTCTAAGTGGATCAGGAAATTATACATGTATATTGTTCTAACAACAAAATATAATGGAAATCCTTCCTGATGATTGTTATCGGATTAGATTTTATGAGCAATCATAGTCAAAGACTTTTAATGGCATTATAATAATTCCTCTGTTTCAAATCAATGGACACACTATTTTTGTTTGAATGGAAATCTTAAAAATACTTGCTTTTGGCTGTTACAACTGAACCCATGTGTATCTTCAGGAGTACATAGTTTCTTATAAAACAAGAGAGACTTTCCTTATATTGAAGAAAGATTATATGACATTAGAAAGGAGAGTTCTAACTATGACCCTAAAGAAATCCACATAATACATTAAAGTGCATTAAACAAACTCTGCAATTGTCTGTCTTTGAGCAAATAGTTAATATAGAGGAATGATAAACAAAGATTTACTGCATCTCTACATAAGTTATAAAAAAAAGTAAAAAAAGAAGTGCAAACTATTATTTACTATGTATAAAATACAACCAGTCTTGGTAGATATGGCAACTTAGTACATGCCTTATACTGTATTGTATATACTCTATATTCTGCTTGCTTGTAAAATAGTAATTCCAGCAATGAGGATATGTTCATACTTGATCTACAATAGTGTCAGGCATTTTACTTCACGTCTGCCAAAGGCTTCTTCCAAGCTGGACACATGATTGTAAATTTCTGTTCTTATAAAATTCTTTCAACCATTCTATCCAACTGCTTTTTCTCTATAGCCTTTTAAAAAAATGCTTTAAGAATCTCCCTTCAAAACTGAGACCTTAAGGTGTCTATGCATGGCTAAAATAAAATAATTGTATCACGGCTATAAACCTGCTTATTCTCGAGAAATCTGGAAATAAGCTATGTACCGTAAAAAGTGGAATGGATGAAATACATAAACAAATGAGTGTGTGTATATATATATATATATATATATATATATATATATATATATATATATATATATATATATATATATATATATATATATATATATATATATACACATTATGACTCAATTATATTTATGGCTTGGAGACGAGACAGAAAGAGGAAACCTAGTGGAAATCTACAAGTATGATGGCAAAGCTCTCTCCTGTCTGTGAGAACAGGTGCTTCCAGACAACTGACCCCTTTTCTTCTATAATGCATCATGACTATGAATTACATATCATGGCACCTGTTTACCGCTTGCTATTATATTCATAGATGTTCAATAGGTCATATGAAAGAAATGCAAGATGTTGCATTGTATAGGTTTACCTGTACTTTAATTAAGAGCAGAGTAGACCCTACAGCCTGAAAGGTAAATTGTTCATTCTCCCTGGTTCATTCTCCTTCCCTTTAACTAGCATCAATGCTCGCTCAGCACTTTGCATTGCTTTTGCTTTGCAAAGCCATGGATTCATTGGAGTTGCTTTATTGAAGAAGAAAATAGATTCTCTGAAAAGCATGAGATGCAGGTACTTCAATTATCTCTAGCAGCTTTGTAAATCACAGTCTTTTTTATCAGTTTCGTGCATTAATTGCTGGCATCTCCAGTGCACTTGAAGCTTCTAGAGTGATAAGAGATCTACGGATTTCATTAGACATCTGTGATATGGTTGGAATGGGAAGAAATTAAATCATTTATGCAAAAGAAAATGTGATTTGTCTAAGAAATTTAACACCTGTAAATATATTTTGATTTGGCGAATAGTTTAGAATATGTGCATTGTTCTGTATGCTTGGGCAAACAGTATTATTTATATTAGAAATAAAACTATAATGCATTTCTGTGGTTATTTTAATAGACTTGAAAAAAAATGTTTGCAGTGCTGTTACAGATAATGCCATCCCTCAGCTTTATTAGGGCACTCATAGATCTTATTTATCCCCTTCTCAGCTGAACACTACTTCACTTCATCCTCATTCTCATCAGTACTCATATAGCTATTATTCCATCGACTATATAAAGGCTATTCTCATCAATTAGACTTGCCAAAGCTATTGTTTTATGTAAGTAAGCTAGTTGCAGTTAATTCTTATTTCACTATTTTTGCAGTTAATTTTTATTTCACTATTTTGAAATTAACTCTGACAAACAGCAGGAAGTTGTCTCTTGACATCTTGATTTGATTAAGTCAGGGTTTTCATCCAATAATCCAAAAAAATTGCATTTTCACAGCAAAAATTCGATAAAATCGAGTTTACAGAGCGTCAATATACAATACAAATTTTTGCATGTGATCATGTTGTGACTTTTTTTGCTCCGACTTTTTCAAGAAATATTATTGATAAATGAGTTCGATTTGTGGAAGGGAGTTTAGTCCACTTTATTCATAAGCGATGTCCAGTTGAGTTTAGCAAAATTACAGTAAAGGTAGGTTTATCTTCTTGTAGTTCTAATCTATATATTGTGCCAAATTAATGTTGATTAAATACATAATTGTAAGATAGAATGTCAAAATATATATTTCAATGAGTTACACTATGTGAAATGCCAAAGAGCATTCTTTACTGACCCAACATAGACTCTACACTGCTACTCCTAAGTTTCAGGACAAAACACTACAAGACAAAACATCACACCTATAGCAATCATTTACTTAATTAAATAACAGAGCTACTGTATGCACTCTCTGTAACCACTCCATGTCCCATAAAGCCTGCATTTCTCAAGTATTTTTCTATTTGAGATCATTTTTAAGATAATTGAGAAATGGATTAATCAGTTATATGAATAAAGTGCATGGAGTGGATTTAAGTATTGTACTCAGAATAAATTAGGCTACTAAAAGCTATCATAACAGCTTAGAGGCCTCATGTATCAGTTACAAAAGCCTGCTTGCATATTCCACCATTACAAAACTTATAAAGTACTAAAATATGCTAATTATAATGAGGGCAGGAAGTATTACTGCTGAAATATGCTTTCTAATTAGTGCTAAGTACAGATAAAAAGCAGAATAGCAATACAGATGGGTCTATATTTACCATAAATTTTAACCACAACTAATCAAAACACTCAGATGGAAAGTAAAAGTATAGTCTCTATCTCCTTGCATTAAAATGTAAACCTAAGGGTTCTAGGTCCAAGGACAAAAATACTGGAATAAGATAAATGTGAAATGAGAAATAGAGGTAACTACTACATGGAAATAGAATGAAATAAGGCACATAACTTAGCAATTACGACATCACAGGTTAGCAGAACCCTGCGCGTTAATTTTGTGATATTATAGCCGTTCATAAAACTGAAGTACTCATCAGAAGATTAGTTGTGTGAACCTATATTAAGGTTCACACAACTAAGTAATTCATGTAAGAACAGATGCATCGTGGTTGTATGCAATTCCTTAATACATAATACACCTAATTATTGATGAGGAAACTTTGTTTTGTGGAAAGTTTTTTAAAACCCTGGCAAAACCCTGGAAAAATGTTGCGAAACCACACAATTTTGCTGAAATGCATTGGAGCAAATCGAAAAAGTAACATTATCTTGCAGTTAAGGTCTTACTAGCTTTGCAATAGAATATACATTTTCCAACCTTGTTAAAGTAGCTCCTTTTCATATTTTAGCAACTGTTTTTATAGAAAAAATATTACTGTTTATTTATCCTTTCTCCCAGTTGCTAAGGCTAGAAATTCTCCAAATCAAGTGGACCAAAATCCCTTTTAATTTCCCATTAAGTATTCACTGTCATCAATTGAGCTGTCTTCAGAACGCAAAGAAGCAGCAGCAGATGCGGAAGGCAAGGTCTGGATTAATGATGTTTGTTGGGTTAATTATTTTTCCCGGGAAAAAGAAGTTTGCTGCTGGTGTAACTGCAATTTTCACTACAAAACTGTAACTGTATCAGTAGAATCTATCAATGCACACAGAATACAGGGCCCTATTATTAAATCATGAAAATGGTGCAGAGTATTGTTGCTAGGAAAGACAAATTAGGCTGCTTTATCCATATGAAAGGCTGTAAGGTTTGATGAAAATGTTAATCATATTCAGAAACTTCATATTCACTGAAACAGTTTACAATCAGTTATGCAGATGTAAAATCCAGGGGAACAAGCAACAGGGATCAAAATGACTGCAAAGCACAAAAAAGTACACAAACAACAAATACTTATAGGGCCAAATTAATACATAAAGGCACATTTTTTAAAAATCCCCTCAAATCAACTGTTAGCTTTGCAATTGTTCATATTGATGAATAATCACAAATGGGTTTGTTGTGACAGTGCAAACTTGCATTAAAAAAGTCACAACTTGTGCAAAATTTAGGAGAGAACAAAGGAAAAATGTTGATGATAGTCTTTTCATTATTTTCTAAGGCATCTTGACAAGTTGTAGCTGCCCAAATTTACAACTTTTAATTTTTTACTATATTTTTGGCTTAAATCATCCCCTAAATCAAATATTTCATCAAGGCAGAATGTAAAAATCCATAATGAAATGAGGGAAGATTTGAAGCACAAGCTTTCTTATCAAGGTAATCAGTAGCGTAACTAGAGGGGGGCGGGCCCTGGTGCGTGACGCTCAGCCAGGCCCCGCCCCCTCCATACGGCCGCATTTTCAGTGGGGCACGGGCTGCCGGGGGGGCCCTGAGGGGGTGCGGGCCCTGGCCCGCTCGCACCCCCTGCTCCCAAAATTCTACAAAAGGTTTGTTTTCTATTTTTTTCATGGAGAATCTGGATTCTGTGTTAGCCTTGAGTTGAGGTGGCATACAGGGGCCAACCGGGTATGCTCTTTGCCTAATTGACCCACAGCCCAAACAGGCAGAGAGTGTACCAGGGGTCACACTCAGTGCCTTCTTATTGTTCTGATTGTTCTATGCAAAGAACAGAAGGATAAGAATAATTGTGGTTTCTCTTCACTTCCTCATTTGTCGATGCATATGAACTGGCCAACATGGTACATTGGTGAATTGTTTAACATGGCCAATTCCCAAATTGATATTGGTCAGGACTAGTAGCATGTACATGTACTATTAATTGTAAGCAACATTATTTTATTATTATTGTTTCATTTATGCCAGTGTTAGCCTTTGGCAATATTGGGGTTTCTATCATTTGAATGCTAGGCATATAGCAAATGATTTTATATAAAATTACAAACTCTTTTCAATAGAGACTATGCCAGGGGTCCCAAACCATTCTTACCCATGAGCCACATTCAAATTTAAAAAAAAATGTTGGAGAGCAACATACGCATGCAAAAAGTTCCTGGGGTGCCAAATATGGGCTGTGACTATTGGTAGCTCCTATGTGGACTTGCAACCAATAGGTGGCTCTGTTTGGCAGTGCACATGGTTTTTATGCCTTTCAGCAAAGACTTAAAAAAGAACCATCTGCTTTGAGGCCACTGGGACCAACATCCAAGGGGTCAGAGAGAAACATGTTACTCACGAGCCACTGGTTGGAGATCACTGGGCTAGGCATTAAAATAGAATTTTCTTAACTTTTCTTGCAGCATTTTAAATACTGGTTCTCTACCTAAAGCTACATACAGTCTCTACTTTGTTTCTTAACCAGCAAACCACCTCCCACCTCAAACATACCTCTCTGCCAAAACCCAAAATGTAGAATGCACAGTGCTGGTAGTCACATACTTGACAGCCAATGCTACATGACCTGTGTATGAACTATATGACCTGACATCTTTTGTCTAAATTCATACTCGTTTTGATTGGATAAAACATATTCACGAAGTGCACCCTAAAGCCTCGTTTCCATGATTTCTAGAAAAGTCGGAGGTTAGATTTTATACATAACATTTTATATAACATAGATTTTATATAACATTATATGTAAATATTTTTAGTTCCTGCTGTTACTGACCCTTTAAAGATGCAACTTTCACAGAAGCTTGTCACTATCCTATACACCACACACCATTGGGTGGGGGTCTTCTTGTATATTCTCTGCATTTAGCAACAATATTTCCTTCTCCCCATCTTCTTTGCCTGGAGTTGGATGTTATCTACTTATTCAATCCTCATTCCTTGCAAGTGGATTGCATACAGGCCACCTGCTAATTCCTCTTCCATCTCCATTTCTTCTGTGACTTTGACTTTTGTCTTTTGTTTTCTGCTTTCCATGGTTACTCTTGTTCTTCTTCGTGGAGTCAGCTGTCATGTTGATAATCCCTTTGCACAATGAGTTTCTCACCTACTTCATTTGGCTCTACTGATTTCCATTATTTGACAAGAGTAGCACTGACAAATTGTCACCTTGTAGACGCTGTTTTCTTTGGCCCTACATTAAAATTTTCTGTGCTCAGTGATCTCTACTTTGTTTGTATTCCTGAAACAGCATATTATTGCTAGTCTATTTTATTAACTAGATTGTTAGAACACTTGCTCAATTCATCTTTATGTCATATCTACTTTTCACAACTTTTTCAGTCAGCTTGCAGGATGAGGTGTGGGGGGCAGGGGTTACATGTATTAACTCAGTTTGCATTATTGTAAAGAGGGATGGGTTGTATCATAATGTAGTTAAGCTTATAGATGCCAAGATCAAAAAGTTAAACAACAGTAAAATGTGTTGTAGTATAATATAATTCAACTACACACTCTGTTAACAGCTGTGCAACATTTATATCTGCCAGGACCTCATTAAGACCAGTAGGAGGAACTTTTTTATTTTTGTCTCTATCAATAATGGACGTGTGAGAACATTGTCAAATTTGTGGGCACTACAAGTAGGTTTTTTGTTATGATGTTAGTGAATTAGAATAGCTAAACTTGCAATTGATAATATGGTACCAGAGTTTGTGTAGAAGAACCGAGCACCGTAGAGTTAAAAACTTCAAAATTTATTGTGTATCCATTTAAAAATCACAGCAGCATATCTTCCATGAGGCCTGCCCGCTTAACGCGTTTGTGGCTCCCTGCCACTTCATCAGAAGCTATAATCAATACAATATTTAATCAAAAGCTAGTATGCTTCAACACAACTTTATTTCAATGGGGTGAGATGTATGTATCAATCACAAGGTGCCATTTACCAGTCAGCTGTTTAAAAGCAAACAGCTAATGTGGAATTGTTAGCCAGGACCTTATAATAATCATGATTATCATTATGCATTTATTAATAAATGCCAATCTCCTGCTTTTACTCTGTTTCCACTGGTATGTCAGGTCACATTCAAAACTAGGGTCTTTGAGTTGTAAATACTTTTTTTTCATCTCATTTGTCTTTTAATTACATTTTACAAGT